>NW_023665693.1:300000-600000 GCF_014743375.2 Drosophila subpulchrella | reverse complement strand
GTTGGGCTTAGGGAAGCGTCGCCGTTCTCAGTCTAGGGTGAACAGGCGCCTGGCTCTCCAGACAATGGCCTTTCCAAAGCCCTTTCTTATATTTTAATACATTTACGTAAATCTTCGCAAGGTCTTACACTTATAATTATAATCACTAGTTTAGGTATTTACTTACTTTGATTATTTTTTCTAAATAAATAAATTCTATTATTTAAGTATCTACACTAAAGTTGATATTTTAATAATATTTTAATACCAGGTCATTTTGACATTTATATATATTTAACTTATAAAACGTAAACCTACAGTTCTACTAATTTAGCTATTTAATTAGTGTCTCCCCTTTTTATATATTTGCCTTTGATAATTATATTTAATAGCATTATTATCCATTAGGAATATTTAAATATTTTTACAAAGACGCCTATATTAATTAATACCAACTGCATATCGATGGCAATGAACCAATTGTTAAGAAAAAGGGCAAATAGGGATCCGGCTTTTGGTGTGGGTGAACAAGTATCGATACTCGGCGTCGTTCTATTAATATAAGGCGACGAAATATCCAAGTTCAAGCTATAGAGCCGGTTTAAAATTCTCCAAAGCACTCGGAAAGAAGCTTAGATCCTGCTTATCGTGCGGGTGAACCAGTAGCCGATACTAGGCGTCGTTCTATAAGGGGACGAAAATCCCAAGTCAGAGCTATAGATCAGGTAAAAAATACTGCAGACCACTTGCAAAGGCGCTTGGATCTTGTTTTGATCCAGGACAACAAGCAGCCGATACTCGGAGTCGTTAAGTTGTTAGCTTGGATCCTACGTAGCGGGTGAGCAAGAGTGCAGGTATACAGGTTAAAAACGAAATCTGATTTAGTTTGGGGTAATGTCATCCATGTTCTATGCGTTACCAGGGTAGGGTGTGTATGGAGCAACGCGTGATCAGTTCAAACTAGGATCACGCATATCACATTGGGTCTAACTAGCTCCTTCTACCAGCTATAACGATCGAAGATATTTATTTTGATATTTTGCTTGGTTTGTATCATTAGAGTAGAGACAGGAAATGCACTGAAACTGTAATAAAAGGGTAAGTTGAAGGAGATCCCAGGGATAGAAAAACCCCGACCCCAAGACCGGCGAGATGAGAGCAGAGCGCAGCACTGTGCATGGAACCTCTGATTCCCTTTTCAACCGTGGCTGTCGGCAAAAAGTATTTGCAGCCGTACCATTAGAAAACTCAGGATCGCACGTAAATGCACGTAAAGCTGTTCGATAAGCAAGGAGTTAGTCATTATAGAAGCCTTAGTAAAAATAGCGAAGCAGAAAACCCTCCGAACTCAATCCGAAGTCAGGAGATACGACTAAGGTTATTCCGGGAAAATAGGCCCATTAGAAGTCCTACGGAATTGGAAGTTCTTATAGCATTTTTTAATATAAAAGTAAAGCTTGGCCCCAATTAGATTTGCTTTTGTTGCTACGGATGTGGTTCCCAAGTAATAAATAAGCTTTCTAGAGCCTATTTGAAAGAACATTGCGAATTCTGGGAAGATATTTACCATAATGCAAGCCAGCTTGCTTACACTTTACACATACACTTTCTTTTAAGTTGTGTGCAACTTGTCACAGCAATATAAAAGCCTAAAGGTATAATTTCAAATGGCCTAGATTTCCCAGAAATTCCTCATTTCTTAAGGAGCTGATGTAAATGTTCCAATTCCAGTAAGCAATATCGTGACGTCCTTTCTGTGGTTGGGTCTCAGGTTATACAGCTCCACCTCAAGCAAAGAGTACAATATGAACATGATTTTATGGCAGAGACCATTAGGCCTTCTGAAATTACTGACACTATTGTATACTCAGTGAATACCGAGCTTTACAGAAAGCACGAGCAGTGGATCTCTGATTTTGCATCCGAAACTGTTCCATTCGAAGCATCTCAACGTGACTTAGCATTATTAGAGGAACAATTAGCAACAGGAAGCGGCCAATTCAGATGAAAGTACAGAAGGCGAAGAGCTAAATCCTGAAGGACAAGAAACGTTGCTTGAGTATAGTCTCACACACAATGTAGACCAAAGAGACCATTTTCAAAAAGTTACTTAACCACCATTAGGTCTAAACAAAGGAACGTAGATAGAAGAGGTTGTAGAACTGACAAGATAATCTTAAATTATAAGAAGTGATACATATTTTAATTATAGGTATAGGGAAGTTTTATAAGCTAAAAGCGAATCCTGGATGTAATTTCGGAAGTAATTTCGGAAGTAATTTCGTTATTAAATTTAATAGGCGAGTTGAGTTTCAACAAAGAGATTCACCTCATATTCACGGTATGTTTTGCCTGAAAGACGCACCGGAACTGGATTTAAGTAATAAAGAAACTTTATCTAGTTTCTAGTGGATGTTAGAAATACAGATTTGGTTCCGTATATTGAATACCAAAAGTGTAAGCACGGACATTCGTGTCTTAAAAAGGTGCTCGGACAACCTCTTTGTCGTTTCGGTTTTCCATACCCTCCAATGTCCATACCCTCCAAAGTCATTTCCCGAAAAAGCTCCAACTACTAGAAATAGTACTAATCGAAAGGCATCGCAGAAACTAAGAAGATATAAAGACTTTAGAAATCTTAATTGGTTTGGGAGAGAGTGCGGTGAAAGTGTAAAAGTGAAAATATAGAAAATTTGAGCTGTCGGGGTCGGTGGGGATAAATTTCCCCGGCTATTAACCTAGTTAAATTCTTACTGTGAATACGCGTGGAATGACACATAATTTGTTAAAATCCGATGCCACCTTCAAAACTTTCTCCAAAAACTAGATTTTGGGGGACTTTCCAAAATGAAAATGTTTGCCCCTTTGTTTGTGGGTTTGTATAAATCTCTTTTTGGTTTAAGGGTCTGGGGGTTTTGTGGGTATATTAAGAAGCTCGAGATAGAAAACTCTTATTCTACGACTTTTGGGGGAAGTTAAAAAAAAACTAGATTTTAAAGGCTTATAGTTTCTGAACAACTAATGGTACAGATGCGTGCAATATGTTTCTGAAAACGTAATATAACTTGCTAAGACCGCTACCTTTGCTTAAGTTGATATAAAGTTATAGCTAAAAGTTTCAGTTTTCAGCCACTTTATGGCTGTTTTCTTAAAATTGGTTTGAACGATTTCTTTTTAAATATTCAACTATGTAGCCCTTAGATTTTATTTTACTTTTGATATATAAAACTTTTCATAAAAATAACTGTTTGGAAGATATTGAGCGATATAAAGTAAAGTCAGTTTCAGTTCTGTATGAAAAACATTTCTTTTTTACCTTGAATGCCCAAAACTATTCAATATTAATTTGATGAGAAAAAAGTAATATTAGATACTTTTTCAGTAAATGGAAAAATTTTAGAAGTTTTTCATCAAAAATTAAGGAACACACATTTTCTTAATTCTTAAAGCTAAAAAAATGTTAACAGTAAATTATCGATGTCTAACTACACATACTTTATTTAAGGTCCTAGAAAATCGGCTAAGATGAGTATAACAGCAAAAGTGAAAAGAACTCCCACTTTGTAATTGATTTTTAAAACAAAAACTTCTGATATCTAACAAAACTCCACTTAACGAGGTAAGGGGTCGTGACGATCGCACCTTCAACATACAAAAGATCTGACATACAATTTTGTGATTGTACATCCAACTTAATAAAAACACCATCTAAAACACCATAGAATATACCTTTTTATGTATATATATATATTTTTTTGATGAAGAGGGCAGAATGAAAACATTTAAGAAGCGCTTAGAAGGGCTGTGCTGGTAGGAAATAGTAATGAGGAATATATAGATGCGGAGGTTGTACCTGGTTTAAGCTTAAAAAACCATGTCCAAGAACGAGATCCGGATATAAATACCCGAATAATAAAGCTACCGCCTATTATTTTCGCTGAAAACATAGCAATTTTAGTTGCATCTCTCAATGCAAGAAAAATGATATTTCTTAAGGAACTTTTTTTAGGCGTAATTTCTATGGTCGGCGCAACAATGTTTTCCCATTTGGACTCTCGCCCTTGTCAATTTTTATACCCTTGCAGAGGGTATATTGATTTCAGTCAGAAGTTTGCAACGCAGTGAAGGAGACGTTTCCGACCCCATAAAGTATATATATTCTTGATCAGCATGACTAGACGAGTCGATCTAGCCATGTCCGTCTGTCCGTCTGTCCGTCTGTCCGTCTGTCCGTCCGTTTCTACGCAAACTAGTCTCTCAGTTTTAAAGCTATCGGGCTGAAACTTTCCCAAAAGTCTTATATCTTTTGCCGGTAGTATATAAGTCGGAACCAGCCGGATCGGACAACTATATCTTATAGCTCCCATAGGAATAATCGGACAAAAAAATGAAAAAAAATTATATCTTTGGTGTTTTTTAGCATATAAACTCCTAAGCTTGGAAATAACAATTTTTAAATAATTTTGAATTTTGAATTAAATTTTATCGAAATCGGACGACTATATCTTATAGCTGCCATAGGAACGATCGGAAAATTTGTGGAAAAATAATATGAAAAAAATTATAGCTTCGGTGTTTTTCAACATATAACCTCCAACGCTTGGAAATAACATTTTTTAATTAGTTCTGAATTTCGAATTAAATTTTATCAAAATCGGACGACTATGTCATATAGCTGCCATAGGAACGATCGCAAAATTGGTAGGAAAATAATATGAAACAAATTATAGCTTCGGTGTTTTTTAACATATAACCTCCTACGCTTGGAAATAACATTTTTTAATTAGTTCTGAGTTTCGAATTTAATTTTATCAAAATCGGACGACTATATCATATAGCTGCCATAGGAACGATTGGAAAATTGGTAGGAAAATAATATGAAACAAATTATAGCTTCGGTGTTTTTTGACATATTATCTTATACTATTGGGAATATCATTTTTTGTGTTTTTAAATTTAATAATTATAGCTGCAAGGGTATATAAGCTTCGGCTTGCCGAAGCTAACTTCCTTTCTTGTTTTTTCCAACATTGATGCTACCCTCGCAGTTATTTCTGTTATCGTGTTCGGCGATCTTAGACAATTGCGGCCAGTATTTGATCGTTAAGTCTTTCACCGCTGTCGAATGATCTATACAGTGCTATATTTGGATCTTATCTTTGAAGCCCTTTTAAGTTTTTAGAACTTACAGAGACATTGCTACATCAAGATGACCGCCCATTTGCAATTGCATCCAAATGTCGTCTGATGATATAAGCTTACTTTGAACCCAAAATTTCGATGAGAGTCATGTTGCAAATGTCGTAATTCACCTTTTCTTAAGCAATCAGGACACACCGGTATCACAGAGATCCGTTTAACTCGAAAGCTATAGACTCAGTTAAATATGCACAACTAAGCTTAGAGCAGAGGAACAGATATTTGGAACAAGCTAGGGCATTAAGACCATTTAAAACTCATAGTTTGTGCACCTCCGTGATTTTAAAAACCTCCGCAAAATATATGAATGTAGATACAGAAGGTGTTCCTATGGAGAAAGGCTTCAGTACGTCCAACACTTCAAATATTCTTTGGATACAATTTATATATGAAGGCATAGGAGTCAGTGCACGATCAAAGTGCAGTTTCCGTCAAGAGGCTTCATGGTTGCTAAAATTATCAAATGCTTTCACATTAATTTGAACCAGGCCACTACTATTGACCTAAACTGCAGAAGATATGACTATTCACAAAAGTCAAGGAGCTACGCACAATAAAGTGGTAGTTCACACTAGTCCTGGCATGCAGAGAGCTGCACTGTATGTAGCCTGTAACAGAGCCACAAGTGCAACAGGTCTTTATATCAATGGACCCCCAAGACTTGCTTCAAAAGAACAGCTCCGATAATTGCATTTGCGCTATATGTTCCAATCAGCTAATGTTAAAGTCTTCTCTTTTGTGATTCGTTTCAGCGTCCACAAAAAGGACAGTGCGACTAAATTCCCAGTCAGTAGGTAGTGAGGCTCAGCCAAAAAGAGGCTTTCTAGTATTTTTTTTTTTATTTATTTTTTTTTATTATTGGACGTTGATGCACTATGGTCAGTACAAACAAGTGGTCCTTACGAAACCAAGCAATGCTTGTTACGCGCGGAGCCCTAAACCGATTTGGGCTAGTACACGAAATCGCGGACATGGAAAAAGACGACGTCTATTGTTAGACAGTTTAAAATACATGCTCACATAGAATGGCTAGTAACATAGAAATTTACAAATTATTGGAAGATAGAAAATACATAAGTTTATCATAATTAGTTGCATTAGGGCTATCAAACAGTAAGACGTGACACAGTGCATTATAGTCGTCACAAAGATCCCGAAAAGGATCATGCAGGGCATAATTGGATCTACAAATTGGCAGGGACAACGGACGAAAACGACGAACTGTTCTACAGGGTACATTCCAGTTGAGGGAACCAAGAAGGAAGGGAGAGTCAACATCACCATTAATTAATTTATGCAAAAACATAACTCCATGACACTTTCTACGATGGTTCAGGGTTGGTAAGTCCAGCAGGCGTAACCTCGTATGATAAGAGGGCAATCGACTTCCTGTGTCCCAGTTTAAACCTCTCAAAGCAAATAAAAGAAATTTTTTTTGAACAGACTCTAACATATTTTGGTAACAGCTAATTTGAGGTGACCATATACACGAGCAATATTCCATTGACGGACGAACAAGAGAAACATACAAAAGCTTTGTTGTGTATGGATCATCAAACTCCCTTGACCAACGCTTCATAAACGCCAGGAGACTTCTGGCTTTGTTAGTTATAGTAGATATATGGTCTTTAAAACTAAGTTTATGATCAAATAGAACGCCAAGATCCTGAACAGAAAAAATACGTTCAAGGACGTTATTTCCAATAGAATAAGAATACAGAGATGGATTACAACGATAAAAGGTCATAAAGTTACATTTAGAATAGTTCAAATTCGACATGTTAATCATGCACCACGTATACAAACAATCAAGATCTAATTGAAGGTCATTACATGAATTAGGTAAACACATGGACAAACATAGCTTGACATCATCTGCATACATCAAAACAGTTGACGATTTTATGACATAAGGTAGATCGTTAATCATTAAGCCAAAAAGTAAAGGTCCCAGGTGGCTACCCTGTGGCACTCCAGCAGTAACATTAATTATTTTGGAAATTTTATTATTAAAACAGACCATTTGAGTTCTATTAGAAAGGTAGGAAAATATCCACTCTAGTAGGTTGGGTGGAAAGCCTAAAAGGGACAATTTATAAATAAGAATCCTATGGTTCACTGAATCAAAAGCTTTAGAGAAATCGGTATAAATCACATCAGTTTGATGATGTGTCAGAAAGCCTCTAGTAATTAAAGACGTAAATTCAAGTAGGTTTGTAGAACTAGAGCGACATCTAGTGAGGCCATGCTGACAAGGTGAAATAATAGACCTGCAATGATGCTGCAACTGACAGGTAATATTTTTTTCAAAAAGTTTAGGAATAGAACTGAGTTTAGCAATACCACGATAGTTTGAGATATCGGACTTGTTCCCTTTTTTAAACAATGGGATAATAAAGGATTCCTTCCATATGGATGGACAGATTAAATATCAATGTTAAGGGAAGAGCAAGATAAGATGAACAATTCCTAAGTATAAAACTTGGTATTCTATCAGGACCCGGTAAAATGAGAGCTTGAGAGTATTAAGACTCTGAAGAACATCAGTTACATCAATCACTGGTTTGAAGATAGAGTTCAACTGAGGTAGTGAGTATGGATATTCTTTATTAATAACACTATTGCATTTCGTATATGTCGATTGAAAAAAGTCTGCGAATAAGTTGGTAATATCATTGTCATCAGATGCTACATTATTATTGAGAAAAAGAGAGGGAGGGAAGCAGTTAGATTTCCGTTTAGAATTGACGAAAGAAAAGAAAAGCTTAGGATTACTTTTGAAATCACGCTTACAACGAGACAGGTAATTTTTGTAACAATCATAATTGTACTGGACAAATCCACCTTAGCTGAACTATATTTGGTGAAGTCTGTCTGTAAGCCGGATATTTTGAACCGTTTAAATAGTCTGGTTTTTTTATTCTTTAGATAAGATAGTTGACGGGTAAACCATGCAGAGCTGTAAGAATTCTTCATGGAGGAAAGAGGGACATGTTCATCAAGTAGACGGTAAAGGACCTCATAAAAGTACCTAACTGCATCATCAACAGGAAGGTCAACTAGAAAGAACCAGCTTACTGTCGATAAAGATTCCACTAGTCTGCCGTAATCAGTCCTCTTAAAACACAAACTAGGCTGTACATTTATTGCAGTCCTAGGATTATTAAAAAATCCATTAATACAGAGCTGAAGGGTAGGATGATAACAATCTTCAGGTAAAGATAGTGGCGAAATAAAGATAGTTCAACAAGACCATCAATAAAATCATTTTGCATCCTCGGAATCATTGTCAATGAGTCCTTACTCTCCAACCAAGAGATATTGGGAAGATTAAAGTCACCAAGCACAATAAGTTGGCCAGTTTCAGAAAGCAACAAGGAGATAGAATGTATGGCGGACAGGTGCAATAGATACACGTTAAATTCAGAGCCAGGAGGTATATACGAGCAGGTTAAAAAAATGTTACTTTTTGGGAAAGATAATTTTACGGAAATAAATTCAATACCTGATGATTCAGTAATATCAACAAACTCAGAAGTTAAATTGGATTTGACTCCAATAAGAACGCCTCCACCTCGACGGGTCTGACGATCCTTCCGACAAACAAAAAAGTTATTAGACAAAATCTCACTATCGTGTACGGATGAGTTAAGCCAGGTCTCAGTGAGTACAATAACATTGGCCTCAAAAATTGAACTATTTATATAAAGCGTAGAGAGTTTACTAAGACGCCCTCGAACATTCTGATAGTGAATTAGAAAATTTAGTTTTTTGAATTTATATCAGAGCTGGGTGCCGACAAAGAAGTCGTGGAAAGGGAGCTATTTTTTTTATATACTCGTGGACAATTATATCAGCAGGCTAAAAATTGGGGCAAAGAAGTTTAGAGAACAACCCATCCGGAACAAGTATTTTAAATGAAGAGTAATCTCTTATCTGTTTAAAATTAAATTTGGTGATGTCAATACAATTTTGATTGGGAAGGGAGAGGTTTGTGACAATATGATGCATCACGTCCTTTACAGTTATTGCTGCATTCAACCTAGACACAAAAATAGATTTTCTAGGTACCATGACAGTGAGTGGTACAGGAAAAGAGAGAGCAGGGCTATGGGTGTTTTTCCTAGGGATCACGCTAGTAAGTGGGACAGGAGGAGGTGCAAGGGTATTAGCTAGAGGCAGTACAAGGTGCGGCAGAGCCCCGGAAGTGGCAACAGCCTTAATGACTCAGCCGAAACTACAGTCCCCGAATCTGGCAGCGACTGCCCCGTGGCGTCATTCGTTGATGACTCGAGCCCATTGGGATCATCCTCATCGCACGACACATAGCCTGCAGTGGGGCTGGGAAGAGAGAGGTTGGTCGAGAGATCTGGAACATGTAAAGAGACATTAGGCAGTGTAGGACTACGATTTATATTTAATGAAGATTGACTTAGAAGAATCCGACCTTTAAAGTTGGAGTCGCAGACATTAAATCGACTTAACAAGTCGGTA
This sequence comes from Drosophila subpulchrella, assembly GCF_014743375.2. Classification (NCBI taxonomy): domain Eukaryota; kingdom Metazoa; phylum Arthropoda; class Insecta; order Diptera; family Drosophilidae; genus Drosophila; species Drosophila subpulchrella. The sequence goes on along the minus strand of NW_023665693.1, from coordinate 590,328 downwards.
AATCCAGCACGTAATGCCTGGAACTCTAGCTCCGTTTGCCTCATAAATGCTCTTATATCAATTTTGATATGTAGGCATGTAGGGCACGTCCAGTCCAGGTTAGCATTAGATCTAGTGCGATCAGCAATTTGGGCAGCACTGTGCCCAAAGTCTGCACATTTAGCGTGCGCAATGTTTTCACATAACCAGCTACTAACAAAGCGAACATTTTGAGAATGTAAGTATTTGTTCAAGTAGTCGGGACCTAATTTAAATTGGATAGAGAGAAAACGCTATTGTCGACGACCTCCACTATCAGATACTCGTTACTGAACTAAAAAGAAAAGATCCACCTTCGTATGGGAGTGGATACGTAGTGTAAATATGTATTTATTGTATCGAACTTATTTTCAATGCTTGCTCGCTAAGAAACTCGTGCGGCTACCTGAGTAGATTTGTGCGTTCGTCCCACCAAATTTATAGTAAACGTTACCGCCCAGTTACCAGTAATTACAATTTAGAATTCGGGTTTTGAGGCGCTTATTCTCGGCGCTGGGTTACAAATCAAATCTCGTGATGGTGCTTTTCGCGCTGATCCTTTTGGTCACCTCCCACTCTCGGTGGCCTCCGCTGCTCCAGGTACTTACGCTGTTGCTCGCGAGAGATGATGATGAGTTAGGCTGTTGGGCATAGGGAAGCATCACCGTTCCCGGACTAGGGTGATCAGTCGCCGAGCTCTCAAGACAACCGCCTTGCCAGCCACAGCCCCCTGTCCCTTGCTCCGCCAGACTCTCAGTCAGTTCCCTTTGGTGCGCCGGACAACCGTTCGGCCTACGCCAGCAGTCCCTGAAGCAAACGCCCAGTGAAAGGCGAACGTTCTACCCTAGCCTTCACCCAGGGCTGTTGCAGTCGTACCTGAAATGTGTGAATCCTGGATGTCATCCGTCGAAATGCGTCGGTGCTACGCCCGCTCAACTCCCACTCAACTATACGGGCAACCGTCCGACTTAGATAGAGCAGTCCATGTAGCAGTCGACCATGTCTCCACTCAACTTAGCCGTGTGATTGCCTCTGAAGACCTCAGGTACCTGTGTCTCAATTCGTGTCTTATGCTGTCAAAAACGTCTTGACGTAGCGATCTTGCTCCTGGCTGACTTTCACGGCAGTATCTCCTTGACTTTGACTTGCTTGATGTTATTCACTCGCGATCTGACTCTCGATGACAGCTTCCAGCGCTGGACCCGCTTATATATGGCTCCTGGTACCGTTAGTCATCGTCTTCTCCTTTTCAACCTCTGCGCACTGCACCACACCAGGGTCCAAAGTCCGCGGTCTTACCATTCGACCTTTCGCCCTCTGCGCACGGCACCACACTAGGGTACAAAGGGCGGCGACCTATCGTTAATCTTTCTCTCTTTGCTCCTTCTTTCCAAGCACTCTTGCTTCGTACTCTTCAAACTTTTTAGCTACGCACTCTCCAAACTCTCTTTCCTCGTACTCTCTAAACTCTTTTCATCATACTCTCCGAAACTATCTTTCCTCGTATTTTCCAAACTCTTACTGTATTCTCCAAACTCTCTTTTCCTGCAGTGCCATTACTAAGCGCATTCAATGCGTATTCAGTGCCATTACTAAGCGCATTCACTGCGTATTCAGCAACTGGCAGGCCCCGGTACAGTTGATCTTGGCTTTTAATTGTGCGGAGTTATTTAGCCCCTCACATTATTTAAACATATTATTTACATATAGATAGATAAAACAAACCAGTGCTCGATAATTTTGCAATTAAGTTAGTCATTGTATGCTTAGCTTAATTTGTTAAATAAATAAATAAAAAGAAGAGAAAACGTCTATGGCCTCAATTATTAGATACCCGTTACTCAGCTTAAGGGAGTGCGAGAGATATCCCTAAAGCAGTTCTGCTTTCTTCACTAACACACCTAGCCTATAGCGCCACCTATCTTCTTCTTCTATAGCGCCACTTGGCCTATAGCACCAACTAGCCTGTAACGCCCCTAGCGGCTTGATGGCGTGTTGGTAAAAACAGCTTATTTGCTGCATGTGGTGTGCAATCTATATTGCATTTTAAAATATTGATTACTGCTTGGTTATTACTTTTTAATGACTGGTCCGATTTTAATCATTTTTGCATGTAGATAGGTATTGATATACCTATTACATACTTTCCGACGAATCTAGTATACCCTTTTACTCTACGAGTAACAGGTATAACGAGGTTTGTGTCCATGTTAGTTTTTCTGGACCCATGGTAGAGATGTATTTAGTTTCCTTACTTTCCGAACTAATTTATTATTAAAAGTACATACAAACATTACAAATAAAATTTTAATAAAACTTACAATTCACAACCGTCTTCTCGCGGACTCGTACCTGTGCTACCGTGTGTCAAAGGCTGACCCTCTAGCAGCTGGTTAACATACAACTTGAATAACCTCCTACGCTTGGAAATAACATTTTTTTATTAGTTTTCAATTTCGAATTAAATTTTATCAAAATCGGACGACTATATCATATAGCTGCCATAGGAACTATCGGAAAATTGGTGGAAAAATAATATGAAACAAATTATAGCTTCGGCGTTTTTTGACATATCCCATCGTAGGGGCCATTTACTTTCAACGTCTGCATAGGTTGAATCCAACAAAAGTGATTTTTACTTTATTTTATGCCCAGTTTTTCATGTTGAACTTTTTTTACGTAAACGTGTCTAATTTTCATGTTGGTTTTTTACGATTAAAATTTTTTTGATTTTTTCTTTAAACATATGTTTACCAATCGACAATCGCTGTGAAGTTGTTGTGAATTAACGTGGGATTATTAATTCTTCAGTGAGAACAAAGTCCAGGGATCGAATAAAAGTTATCTTATTATTTTTATAACCGTTACTCGTAGAGTAAAAGGGTATACTAGATTCGTCGGAAAGTATATAACAGGCAGAAGGAAGCGTTTCCGACCCCATAAGGTATGTATATTCTTGATCAGGATCACTAACCGAGATCCATAAGGATCAGGATCACTGTCCGTCCGTATTAGAGCTACAATACTGGCATAAGGCATGCAGAAATTTTAACTGAAATGTATTGTTCTCATCAATACCTATCGATTGACCCAAAAAAATGTTTGCTACGCACACCTTAACGCCCAGAAACTTCAAAAAATCGTAAATACAAGGTGAGTTCCAAAGTAAACAGGACTTTTTGAATCTAGCGCCCTCTAGTGGCGCCATCTATATGTCAACTGGTGCGTTAGAATCTGCTATCGTTTATCGACTTCCAGTAAAAATTTCATCATTTCATCTATTGGAAGTGAGGCTATTGCGTTTTAAGTGTCAGTATGTTTTTGTCATCGGTGCGAAAATTAGCTTCGATCAAAGAGCCAACACTAAATTTTGTTTTAAAATTGGTAAAACTTTTACCGAAACGTTTCAATTGATGAAACAAGTTAATGGCGATGATTGCCTATCCCGTAGCAGAGTGCACGAGTGGTTTCAACGTTTTCAAAGTGGTCGTGAGGACATAAATGACGATGAACATGTGGGCCAACCAAAATCCGTGATCACCGAAAATTCCATCAAAACTGTGCGTGAATTCATAAAAAATCAGACGAAATCATCATTGAAATTCATGGAAATAGAATTGAACATCTCCAAAACATCAATTTATCGCATTTTGACCGAACATTTGGGCTTACAAAAGGTGTGTGCATGGTTTGTTCCGCACAAATTGACTGACGTCCAAAAATTGCTCAGAGTTCAACATTCGTAGGACATCATTAAAGAGGCAAAAAAAGACCCGAACTTCCTTTACAAGATTGTGACTGGTGACGAAACGTGGGGTTTTCAATATGATTTCGAAACGAAACGCCAGAGTGCTGAATGGAAGGCGCCGGACGAGCCGAGGCCCAAAAAATTGCGCCTGGGGAAGTCAAAAGTGAAGACTTGTTTTTATGATTCCAAGGGTATTGTCCACAAAGAATTTGTTCCACCCGGCCAAAACGTTAATGCGGTATTCTACCTTGGAGTTTTGAAGCGTTTGGTGCGCCGTATTCGACGTGTTCGGCCCGAATATCGCGAAGATGGAAGTTGGCGTTTGTTGCACGATAATGAGCCGTCTCATCGATCGACGCTTGTGTCCGACTATTTGACCAAAAATCAAATTTTTACCATCAACCACTCCCCGTATTCACCTGATATGGCACCGTGCGACTTCTACTTTTTCGGAAAAATGCATTTGCCGATGAAAGGAAAGCGTTATGCAGACGTAGAGGCCATTCAAAAGGCTTGCACCGGCATACTGGCGGCCATACCGGGCAACGAGCTAAAACACTCGTTCGACATGCTTTTGGACGGTGCAAAACGCTTTGTTAAAGCAGGAGACTATTTTGAATAAAATAAATTGATTTTGCCGAAAAAACTATTTGTTCTGTCTTTTTTTAAAAGTCCTGTTTACTTTGGAACTCACCTTGTATGAACGTGGTTATCTCGGCAACTATCATAGATAGAGACTTGGGGTCTCAGATTTCGATTTCGTAGCCTTGTACGCAGCGCAGGATTGTTACGCGAATATGCCACGCCCACTCCAACGCCCACAAGCCGCCCAAGCCTGTCGCGCCCACAATTTTCGTGCTAGATAAAAAATTTTAGCTGAAATGTATTGGTCTCGTCAATACCTATCAATTGATCCAAAAAAGTTTAACACAACAACTCTGACGCACACAAACCGCCTGAAACTTTAGCGCGCACAATTTTTTGAGTCTCGTCAATACCTACCGATTGACCCAAAAAAAAGGTTTGCCACGCCCACTCAAAAGCCCATAACGCTTAAATCTGTCTACCGCCCATAACCATAACCATAACCATATATTGAGATCGCAGGTTGGTGGCGCATTTGAATCTCGCTTTGCTGTACTAACTAACAAGGAAGAACGCTATAGTCGATTTAAGCGTTATGGGCGTTAGAGTGGGCGTGGCACTCTTTTTTTTGGTCAATCAATAGGTATTGACGAGACTAATACATTTCAGTTAAAATTTTGTTTATAGCATGAAAATTGTGAGCGCCACAGGCATGGGCGGTTTGTCGGCGTTAGAGTGGGAGTGGCAAACTTTTTTTTCATCAATCGAGAGGTATTGACAAGACTAATACATTTCAGCTAACATTTTTTACCTAGCATACAAATTGTGGGCGCCACAGGCTTTGGCGGTTTGTGGGCGTAAAATATTCGCGTAACAAACTTGCGCTACGCTCAAAGCTACGGAATCTAAGCCAGAAATCCCAATTCTCCATCTTTAAAAGATTCCGAGATATCCGCGTTAAAACTTACGATTTTTTGAAGTTTGTGGGTGGTTTTTTGGGAGTTTGTTAAACTTTTTTTGGGTCAATCGACAGGTATTGATAAGAACAATACATTTCAGTTAAAAATTTTATTCTAGCATCAAAACTGTATGATCCACAGTTTTCGGCGGTTTGTGGGCGTTAGAGTGGGCGTGGCACGCTTCTGAAACAAACTTGCGCTGCGTAGTTTCCGAGATCTCAGCGTTCATCCGGACGGACAGACAGACGGACATGGCTACGTCGACTCGACTAGTGATCCTGATCAAGAATATACAAGGGTGGTCAAAAGTATTTTCACAAAACAAAAGTTAAATATACTCATAATTTGAACTTACGTCTTGTTAACTTTGGCATCAATGGAAAGGTAATTTAAATGCCGTTTGAATGATACAATACATTTTTTAACCCATTCAGTACTTATTGAAAAGGACGAATTCGAGTGAAAATGTCCTTTTTGAACTTTTTTCCCCGACTCTAAAATTTAAATTTTTTGATGCAAAAAGTTTCTTCAAACAAAAATAAAAGTAACTGCAAAAAGAATTTTTCAAAAATTATTTTGCTTATCTTTTTTATGATTTTTTGAAAAAAACATTAAATGAAATCACATATAGGTATTGCTTTTTTTAATCATTTGAATTTATACATTTTTTCGCTCCTTACCTTCGTAGAGGGTTAAAAAATTGGACATTTACTTTCAACGTCTGCATCGGTAGGATCCTAAAAGTATTTGTGGTTTTTTTATATTTTATGCCAATCGTTTAAGACGTTCCTAGATCATTTTGGTACTATTTCCTGGTACCTTTTTCTTTTGTAGTGATATAATGGTTAAAGCGTTCACCGTGGTCGTCGCTAACGCCTACCATTCGTTCCGGAAAGAAGTTCAAATGAATATTGAGGAAGTGAATTTAGAGCGACATGCTTACATCGAGAGATTTATATGCGATAATTCTGATAATACTTTTGTAGTTTGGAGATTTCTGAAATCTTCTTCTTTTTAATAATTAAAATGTTTCTAAAATGTGAGTCTACTTGCAATTTGTGAATGTCTGGTCCGAAAAACCGCGAATTCTTAAGATGGACAAGGTGACTTATGAGCAGTAACAATTTAATTTAAATTGGTCATAGATTCAGATTTTATTGCCCAAGGCTACGTGCAATTAATTTTGGTTTTTCGGTTGGTTTTTGACGCTTCAGCCAAAGCTAAAGGAACATCTCTAAACTCGGCTGTGGACAAAGGACCGCAACATTTGAACCTTTGCCAGCCCTACTCTGTCATTTTAGAGAAGGAGCTGTCGGAGATTGCGGGGCCATCAAGTAGATGTTTATCCTTTTCTGATCCGACCTGAGGATAGGTGTTCAACAACAGGGATCTTGATGCCTAGGGGATGAAAGTAATGACCTTGGGAGCCGGCTGGCCAAGTGCGTGAAGACTGTGAATGCGGAACAGTTTGAGCATTCGGATCCTAGTCAAGGCCATCATCGACTGTCATTATGCGGATGACTATGTGGAGAGCTTTTATATCGAGTGCGAAGACATCAGCGTTTCTACCCTAGTACCGGAGATACATGCAAGCGCTGGATTTCAGTAATGCCAAATTTATCCAGTTCATCCGTTATGGAGACAGCATAGGGTCTACCACCACTCGTCAAGTGCTTCGGACAGTGAGTCTGAACAGAAGATTTTGGGAAAATATTGGCGGGCAGCCTCGGATTACTTCATGTTCAATGTGAAGTATCAGAGAACTCCGAGCATGTGAAGTATCAGAACTACCAAGAGGGAATTTTTGAGCTTGGTCATTCCTTCGTTCGATCCTATGGGATTTATTTGCTGTCTCATGTAGTATGCATATATTGAATATCTACTGCACCAAGAGTACTTAAAGCGAACACACTGAAACACTTTGTTGCAGTGTTTACATAAACAAAGATCCGGTCAAAAACCTAAGTGGCCGAAACACGAGTTGATCGGCGCGCTCACAGAAAGTGCAAGTGTCAGCATTCTGTTGCACGCGTAGGCCGCTTAACCGAACTCAAATACATGCATATACCCTCGCGCACCAGCCAGCTATCATAATTAAATACATATAATATATAAGATATACATAGCCGTCTCTCTGCTGTCCATCTGTGGGCAGCGCAGCTACGAGACTTAGGCTTACTTAGAACCTAAGGAAAACTGTATGATGAGAAACAACTGGACGTTGGTAGCGGCACCTATGCTGCTCCAAATTTAAATAAAAGATTATTAAAACAAATCGCAGAGGTTTTCTCTACATGGCGACCGTGACAAGTGTTCACATTTAAAACAAAAACAACAACAAAAACATCAATTCGAGGATTATTAACTACAATCACCAAAAATGAGGAAAGATGTCATAAGTCTTTGCGAGCAGCAGCATACAAGTACGAGTGGCAGTACGGCACTTGTACCAATGCTGGAATAGAACACCAAATATTCATGGAAGTATAGAGGACGTCTTTTTCTCAATATTCAACAAGTGTGAGAGGCAATCCGCCCCTTACGCCAACGCGGGAAACTGGCAGATGGGAAGGAAAAATCAAAAGTCTGAGTGAGTAGAGTGCGAGTAATGGGCAAACGCGGAGGCAAGATAAACAAAAGAATAGCACACATTAAGTGGCTATTATAGACAAATACGCCGCCCACATGGGCAACAGCAGAAAAATTATCTGCTGAACTTGATTTTCTGAAAGAATGCCTCCAGCTACGAAAGCCAAATACCGCAACTCACTCAGCAAATATCAATGTTATAAAAGAAACAGTAATTAATAAGTCACCATCTCCAAAACCTTTGCCAAAGCAACCTGACGTCTGCCCGAACGACTGCTCTGGACCACTAGACGCTGCAGCATGCAAATACACATGTATTAAAAAGACCAGTGCGAAGACCGGCACCGGCCCGCCTGAGCCAATAGGCCACGGACATCAGCAGCAGTGAAGCCAACAGCGCGAGGGGCACTCCGTCCCTTTCGTCTACGAAGCAGCAATCAAAATAATTCCAATATACATATGTTTTATAAGAATTGTAAAATTAAGCGGAACATTTTCTGCGCGATTAGAAGTGTAGTCCGTAAGGCTATATAAAACAATAGTTAGAAAACCTGTTAATGTAGATGCAAAGTAATGCAATAAATAAATTTTCTGAAGAAACAGATAGCTATAATTATAATTTAAATACAAATACGCCAAAAATGGCAATAGTAGACGTTAAGTCAGTGGACTCAACTGTTAATGTGATTAATGAAGTAGAGTCAAATAATAATGACTTAGAATTAATGCACACACTGTTAATAATAATTGTTGTTATAATGTGCGCAAATTGTATAAGTTACATAACAAATGTCTAAAAAAGAAATACAGGCAAATGATCTGGACAAGATTTAATTAAAAAACAAGGAAGATCGCTATTGTCGAGTACCCCGACTATCAGATACCCGTTACTCAGCTAAAGGGACCAAAGAGAAATTGAGATATGCAAGCAGCAAAGTGAGATTGAAATGCGCCACCTACCGGCGGTAGACAGATTTAAGCGTTATGGGCGTTAGAGCGGGCGAGGGAATTTTTTTTTGTATGAATTGATAGCTATCGACAAGTCCAATACAATTCCGATTAAATGTTGTATCTGGCATGAAAATTGTGGACGCCACAGGCTTGGGCGGCTTGTAGGCGTTAGAGTGGGCGTGGCAATCGATAGGTATTGATACGAGCAATACATTTCAGTTAAAATTTTTTAATTTAATTTTTATTCTAGCATCAAAACTGTATGAGCCACAGTTTTTAGCGGCTTGTGGACGTTAGAGTGGGCGTGGCACGCTGCTGAAACAAACTTGCGCTGCGTAAGAAGGCCAGGAATCTGCACGCCAAATCTCTAGTTTCCGAGATCTCAGCGTTCATCCGGACGGACGGACAGACTGACAGACGGACGGACGGACAGACGGACATGGCTAGATCGAATCGGCTAGTGATCCTGATCAAGAATATATATACTTTATGGGGCGGAAACGCTTCCTTCTGCCTGTTACATACTTTTCGACGAATCTAGTATACCCTTTTACTCTACGAGTAATTGGTATAAAAATAGAGCACAAACAACATTTATTGAAAAAATAATTCTGTAATCAACTTTTAAGCATTAAGAAAATGGAATAAAATGTATATAAATAAATTAGAGAATCATATGATAGGGACCCCTATTTTAAAGAAACAGTTCTGCATTTAGTCTCAGCGACTTCAGTAAGCATATATGATTTAGAAAATTTATATACTGAAATCTTTAATTTAGATGTTTCCCCATTAATACATTTTACACCATTTACACCCATTCCTGGGGTGCAAGTTAGATCAGTAATAGACGATCACCCAATACTAGGTAGAACAATAGTGATGATGGTCTTAAAGAAATAATTCATATCCATAATATAATGGAATGGAATAAATTATATAACCAAATAAATGACATAAAAATTGACTGTGATAAATCATATAAGCCACTTACTCAAAACAGGCCAATTAAAAAAAATACTATTAAAAAACATCTAGAAAATATACTAGTAAAATGCTTTAATGAAGCACGAATACTAGTACATGGCCAGAAGAAAAAATTAATGCAAGATCATTGGTCCCAAGTATCAAAATTTTTGATCAGATTACGACCTAATTTAATATCAGTTAAACAAAAGTTCAATTTAGATATATCAGTACCGACCATACTTAACACTTCTCTAACAGTTGAAGCTGGTGATGAACCGGAATCAACAGAACAAACTGACATTGACCAAATGGAATCAGAAGAGCTTACAGAGACAAACCCTAAAATAGAAGAGCAAGATTTAAATTATCTTACTATTCCAGCTGATTTAATGTCAGATCTGGATAATTCTACAGATTCTGATGCTAGTTCAAGCATAATAGAGAATAAACTAAGCAACAATATCACAATGGCACAATCTGATATTGATTTTATTAATACAGTATCCAAGCTTACACCAGTTTTCGATTGTAAAGCTGAAAACTTAACAAGTTTTATTGATACATTACAAATAATAGAATCAATAAAAGGCGAGCACGAACAATTAACAGTTTCCATAATAAAAACAAAGCTAAAAGGTGTCGCCAGAAATCTAATCGGAAATGAAACAACAATAACTGAAGTCATATTCAGATTAAAAAGTATTGTCAGCAAAACTGATGAACCTACAGCAACGCAATAAAACTGCTAACCAGTACACACAAGAGATTTAGCAAATGACAAAAGCTTTAGAAGGTGCGTATATAACAGACGGCGTACCCCTAGAGTAAGCCAGAAGTTATTCCACTCAGCATGCAGTCGAAGCAATGACTAAAAATTGTACAATCGATAAGGTAAAACCTATCATGCAAGCTGGTACCTTCAATACTATTAATGATGCCGTATCAAAATTAGTATACAGTTGCACAGAAGCAACCGGACAGCCAAACACAGTCCTATATTAAAAAAATTATCGCAGCGCGGCGGAAACCGCGGACGAGGAAATTACAGAGGTAACTTTCTTAGTCGTAGTAATAATTACAACAACAATAGTAATATTGGACGAGGCCAATATAGAGGACACTCTAGAGGCCGTGGCAACTCGAGTCGAGGCCACAACAATAATAACCAAAGTATTGTCCGAGTAACCAATAGTACATCGGGAGTAGTATGGAAACGCGGATTCTGGGACAATTTTTATATTAATGGCCCCCCTTACTAATTAACATATTAATGACCCCCGCCTCTCACTAATTAACATATTAATGGCCCCGCCTCCTCATTTACGTATGCGGGTTCTGGGACAATTAGCATAATCCAATAAATTAACTGATTTTGAAAGGTTAAGATGCCATATAAATGTCACGATCATATCCATAAAGAGTATACTAAATTGCCCCCACCCCACACCACCATGTGACAATATTGATCATGTATCCTTTCCGTCATTATCAGCAATTAATATTCAGCAGGTGTTGCTGTGCACGTGAGGAAGGTCGCAAACCCAAAACATCTGAAGATGGTTGCCTTAGAGGGACATGTCCGATCACGTTTGGGAATAACTTTTCTTATGATTGTAAAACTAATTTAGAAATCAAAAGAACCCCAATAAAAAAAAATCTCACAAGTTAATTATTCTCAGATGCCAAATATTTTCAAACAGACATTTTTTTTCGCCCCAGAATGTTTAACTGGTAAATTTTCCAAGATCTCTCCTTTCCACAAACGGGTCATAAACATATCATAAAAGGGATTCAAGCAAGAGCTTCCCGAACATGCGCACCTGTCTATTACCTGACCGGAATAAAAGGGACACATGCACAAGTCTGAAGGCGCACGCCCATTGACATGATCATGGGCCTCACGCCAACGACCTCACGGCTGACTTCCTGCTCTAATACGTCCCATAATAGGGGTTGAAATCATGACCGCGCAACAACTCGCAAGTAGCCGACATATCTCAGTCAAGGAAATATTTTCCATTCTCCGTACCTATAATTTCAACTCTAAATAAAAGGTCAGAAGTTTGTTTTGTACCATAATAATACATTTATTCATTTATTTTGGTAATGCGAACATGTTTTTTTATATATTGAAATTAATTTTCTGGCTTCGTTCCGGCGACTTGCATGGAAGAGGCAGGCGCAAGTTTCCGACGTCAATTCAGGACTAAAACATGTAAAGTGTTCACCAAAATTCGTAATTTTGAGATCATGTCCACCTCGATTCATGAACATAGTTTTTTGTGTTTAGAAGGTATTGCAAATACTGACCAATTATCTGTCCTTTAATTTATTTAATAAATTGGTCAATTTCCTCTTAAAACTTCATTTGGTTAATTTTTTTTTCTTGCACATCTTTACACATCTACTCTTAACTTTAAAATAAAATAAATTCGGTTATTGTTTTGGAACTACTTTTAAAAAATGTCAAAATAATGTATGCATTCTTAAAAGCACAAACCCCGCCCTTAAGGTGTGTTTCACAATAGGGAAACCGGTTTCCTTTAAACCTGTTTAATGACGGACAGCCCATTTCCTCGATGTTAATGAGCTGACGACTCCCAAAAAACGTCTGTAGAAATCGTTCCTTTTCCACGCCTTTACAAAAAACTTGTTTTCCGCTTGTAATTGTCCTTAGATACTTTCGAGTTTTTGGAAAACTATTTTCTCCATCGTTCCAAAAAATGTGATGTGTGTTGGTTAACCAAATTGCAGTCTTTCGAGATTTTGTATTTAGCAAAGTAAAATCATAGGATGGTTCTATTAAAAAACTATTATTCAAGTTTGGATCTTTTTCGAATACAATTCCAATTTCCATTAGAATAAAATTATTATTATTATCAAAGAAACCTTGAACATCAATCGATACAGTATCTTTCAACATTTTTAGTGGGTTATATTCAACTAAACGGTCATGTATGAGGAGACAGTAAGCTTGGGTATTTTCATGACTTGGTGCCTTTAGTTCTTTTGAAATTCTCACATCAATAGAACCAGTTTTTACTGATTCGTTTTGATATGAAAGATCAACCACAATAATAGGGGTCTTCAATTTAAATTCATTTGGGGTCAAAAATGGTTGTGATTCACTATTATAGTATATAGGTGAGCATACTAATTCTTACTAAAATCAACATTCAGATTATTATGGATATGACTCAGAATTCAAGTGAACTTTCAAGTTTGATAAGTTGTTTGTTATAAGTTATCCATTTAGTGTAAATCCAATTATGGCAAATCTTGGTTTTTCGCGGTTAGCCGACAATTTCACATTTCAGCTGTGTTGACTCCCATACCCCAATTTGGGGTTAACATATAAATCCCAACTCTGGAATGCGATTGGTAGGTTTACACAACTTTTAATAATATCGTACATCTTAATTTTTGCAAAATCGCTCAGAGTTACATGGGGAATTTTTTCAGGTTTTATTCGTAGTTTCCAGTTTAAAAGTTTGTTCATTTCTGGTTTGTTCAAGATTCACCAAGATTCTTAGTTAGCATCAATTTAACAAATTTAACAAAACTTTTTTATAATCCTCAGCCAATCCCAACAAATATTTTAATGGTACAGAAAAATTTTAAGTGGGGATCCCGTAGAAATTTCGTCTCCACTGCTCCATCCAGAATTTAATAGGTATTGACTTTGAAGGTTATCCTGAGATATAACATTTTTTAGAATAGTAGTCTACCGACATAGACTTGACACGTTGGACACGTTGTATTTAGTTGTTACCAAGCAGTATTTTGATGGTTACTTTCTTTTTAGTCTTGTTTTTGGATAATTACTTTTTGTATAGTACATGTACAGTACTTGGTTTTGGATGGTTACTATCTGTATAGTATCTGTAAAGAACTTGGTTTTAGATGGTAACTAAATGTTAACAAGTCTTATGAGTTGCTATAGTCTCTTATTAAGAATTATCAAAGTACACATGTTTAGTTTTAGCAAAGTAAAATCATATGGTGGCTCTATAAAAAAAGTATTATTCAAGTTTGGATTTTTTTCGAATACATTTCCAATTTCCTTTAGAATAAAATTATTATTATTATCAAAGAAACCTTGAACATCAATCGAAACAGTATCTTTCAACATTTTTCTAATGTTAAACAACTCGTTGTACTAGTCCGTTTAGTGGGTTATATTCAACTAAACGGTCATCTATGAGGAGACAGTAAGCTTGGGTATTTTCATGACTTGGTATCTTTAGTTCTATTGAAATTCTCACACCAATAGGACCAGTTTTTACTGATTCGTTTTGATATGAAAGATCAACCACAATAATAGGGGTCTTCAACTTAAATTCATTTGGGGTCAAAAATGGTTGTGATTCACTATTATAGTAACTAGATTGAAATCTTGTATACATTTCATATAGGTGAGCATACTAATTCCTACTAAAATCAACATTCAGATTATTATGGATATGACTCAGAATTCAAGTGAACTTTCAAGATAGATAAGTTATTTGTGATATGTTCTCCATTTAGTGTAAATAAAATTATGGCAAATCTTGGTTTTTCGCGGTTAGCCGACAATTTCAAATTTCAGCTGTGTTGACTCCCATACCCCAATTTGGGGTTAACATATAAATCCCATCTCTGGAATGCGATTGGTAGGTTTACACAACTTTTAATAATATCGTACATCTTAATTTTTGCAAAATCGCTCAGAGTTACATGGGGAATTTTTCCAGGTTTTATTCGTAATTTCCAGTTTTAAAGTTTGTTCATTTCTGGTTTGTTCAAGATTCACCAAGATTCTTAGTTAGCATCAACACTAGTTCGTGTTTACAATTCAACAAAACTTTTTTATAATCCTCAGCCAATCCCAACAAATTTTTTAATGGTACAGAAAAATTTTAAGTTATCCCGTAGAAATTTCGTCTCCACTGCTCCATCCAGAATTTAATAGGTATTGACTTTGAAGATTATCCAGAGATATAGAATTTTTTAGAGTAGTAGTCATACCGACAATTACTTGACACGTTGGAAACGGTGCATTTAGTTGTAACCTAGCAGTAGTTTGATGGTTACTTTCTTTTAAGTCTTGTTTTTGGATGGTTACTTTTTGTATAGTACCTGTACAGTACTTGGTTTTGGATGGTTACTATCTGTATAGTATCTGTAAAGTACTTGGTTTTAGATGGTAAATAATTGTTAACAAGGTTTATGAGTTGCTATAGTCTCTTATTAAGAATTATCAAAGTACACATGTTAAAGTTTCTAAGATGTGTTAGCCAAACACACTTGCAGTGAACTATCATTACCTGACCGTCATCAAAGTCACATGTCCCAAGACCCAAGGTCATTGAATAAAATACTTCCCCTTCATTTGTACCTGTAGTTTTAATTACAGTCAGAAACAAAATTTGTAGGATCATTCAATATTTTTTTATATATTTTATTATTCTAAACATATTTCATTAAATTCATAATTAATTATATTTTATGTATATTTGTATATAATTAATTTTCTTACTCCATCTCTCTGTAAGAAACATGTCCGTTATTAATCTTCGTTCCAAACGCAGATTTTCGCTTGGTTCCCATAGATAGATGTAAAATAGTTCTCACAATGTAAACTTTCTCAGATGTGCGATTATTTTTAAAGCACTCATTTGTTCTAACCCATAATAATATTGTAACATATTTCGAAAGCATCATTAGCTAGCATAGGAGCGTCTTTCAATTTAATTTCTGATTCAAGTTTATAATAGAGGTGTTGGGACCTGGTAATATCGGTTTTTGTTGTCAACTATTTTTCTAGTTCTAGTTTTCTAGTTCTATTCTATTTGTATACTATTTCTATGAGTAAGGCATCATTGTCTAAGATTCTGAATAAGTTTAATAAACTCTTTAATTACAATACTCATCTGGTTTTCGTGATTCATGATGGCGGTTGAGCTGCTTGGACTTTGATTACTAGCTGTTGTTAACTGTTATGAGCTATTATTAAATGGTTACTATCTGCTTGGTAGATGTCTATTAGTTGCTTACTAGTTTTTATTAGCTGGTTACTATATGTCTAGTAGATGTATACAAGTTGTTTAGTATCTGGTTTCTATATGTTTAGTAGATGTATACAAGTTGTTTACTAGATGTATACAAGTTGTTTACTAGCTGTTTAGTATCTGGTTTTTTATGTTTAGTAGATGTATACAAGTTGTTTAGTAGATGTATACAAGTTGTTTACTAGCTGTTTAGTATCTGGTTTCTATATGTTTAGTATCTGTTTACTTGATGTTTACTAATTATTATTACCTGGTTACTAGTTGTTA
Organism: Drosophila subpulchrella; assembly: GCF_014743375.2. Classification (NCBI taxonomy): domain Eukaryota; kingdom Metazoa; phylum Arthropoda; class Insecta; order Diptera; family Drosophilidae; genus Drosophila; species Drosophila subpulchrella. Next base: position 574,192 of record NW_023665693.1, on the reverse strand, counting down.
TTAACGACTACGAGCTTTTATAGTCTTTTGTTAAGAATGATCAAAAATTCTTGATCACTAGACGACTTTCGATGTGAAGTAAGAACTTACACTCTGATTTTCAATGTGTTTGCTATGTACGTAAGAAAGAACGCAAAGCCAAAATATCTCAAGATTTATATATAAATCTTAGAGAAACATGTCCGATTATGTTGGGGGAAGATGTATCCTGTGATTGTAAAACTAATTAGGAAATAAATTGTTCGCAAGCTGTCTAAAAGCTGTTTAGAAGCTGTTTTGATAAATAATTTTGATTCATAATGACAGATATTAAGAATATATAATAATATCATCCACTTTAACTAGTATATTGTTAAAATAAAACATTTCCATTTTTCATGTTCTTTCGTCTTATGTAGGTATAATAAATATAATCTTAACTACGATAGCTAGCCTTACATCCCATAACTATAGTTATTAGCTACAATAAAATGTCTAGAAAGAACAAAATATATGAATGTCAAAAAACGATTTAAAACTAATTATAATTGGGAAAGTAATTGAAATCGCTCCGGCGTAATACAGTAAAAACAAAAAACACTGTGATTATCCCATTTTCTATCACCATAACAAATGTGTATACGCACACCTAAATAACCAGATGTATCCTTTGTCCAAAAATGTCTGTGACTTTCACTTATAAATTTGTCACCGATAATTTAAATCCCATTAAGCAAACCACCCATTGCTAACCGTACCATAACCCCAGAGTCAAGTTGGTTACCTACAATAAACATAGGTGGTGTAGAGGATTGCTAAAATGCCACGACGCAGGCGCAAAGGTCATAAAAAATATAATTGGGAAAGTATTTTTTATTTGCGAGCCATTTATAACTGTTACCAACAACATAAATAGTTATGATACAAGGGATTTGCTTAAATGCCTCGACGCAGGCGCAAAGGTCAAGGTATTGGAAAAAAAATCATGGAATATTATCCCTTCATAAAAGAGGTCATAAAATATATAATTAGGAAAATATTTTTAATTTGCGAACAATTTATAACTGTTACCAACAACAAAAATAGTTGTTACAAAGGAGTGCTAAAATACCTTGATGCAGGCGCAAAGGTCAAGGTAATGGAAAAATTCATGGAATAATATCCCTTGACCAAAAACGAAAATTTCTTCTATTTGGATAATAAAACAAGGAAAAACGCTATAGTCGAGTACCTCGACTATCAGATACCCGTTACTCAGCTAAAGAGACCAAAGGAAAATGAAGATATGCAAGCAGCAAATGCGCCACCTACCGGCGGTAGACAGACTTAAGCGTTGTGGGCGTTAGAGTGGGCGTGGCCAAGTTTTTTTTAGATAAATCGATAGTTATTGACGAGACCAATACAGTTCAGTTAAAATTTTGTATCTAGCACGAAAATTGTGGGCGCCACAGGCTTGGGCGGTTTTTGGGCGTCAGAGTGGGCGTGGCATATTCGCGTGACAAACTTGCGCTGCGCTCAAGCCTACGGGATCTAAATCTGAAATCCCGTTTCTCTATCTTTGATATTTTCCGAGATATCCGCGTTCATACTTACGATTTTTTGAAGTTTGTAGGCGGTTTGTGGGCGTTAAAGTGGGCGTGGCAAACTTTTTTTTAAGGTCAATCGGTAGGTATTGATGAGAACAATACATTTCAGTTAAAATTTTTATTCTAGTATCAAAACTGTAGGAGCCACAGCTTTAGGCGGTTTGTGGGCGTTAGAGTGGGCGTGGCATTTACTCTACGAGTAACGGGTATAAAAATATATATTATTTCAATACTTTGATTTTTCCATCAAAATGCTTGATAAATCTAGTTGCTTGATATTCTCTAACTAATTGAGTAATAAGTTTTCATGTGCCTATTTAATTTACCAAAAACAGTATTAGTCTTCTCTCATAAAATTGATCTTTTGGATCCTTCTAATTCCCCACCGGTGAAATATATGTTCCTCATATTTAATAATGATGGTTTGTCAACCCCGACCAACCTCCGCAACATAGATGGGTACTTGTAATTCATATTTAAGATATTTCCATCCTTCTCTAACTAATATCCTTTAATCCATCATGTAAACACGTTTAGAATTGTATTGCATGCTTCAACCCCTAGCCACACCCACCACTGTAACAGCTGAGTAACGGGTATCTGATAGTCGAGGTACTCGACTATAGCGTTTTTCCTTGTTTTATTATCCAAATAGAAGAAATTTTCGTTTTTGGTCAAGGGATATTATTCCATGAATTTTTCCATTACCTTGACCTTTGCGCCTGCATCAAGGTATTTTAGCAATCCTTTGTAACAACTATTTGTGTTGTTGGTAACAGTTATAAATTGTTCGCAAATAAAAAATACTTTCCTAATTATATATTTTATGACCTCTTTTATGAAGGGATAATATTCCATGATTTTTTTTCCAATACCTTGACCTTTGCGCCTGCGTCGAGGCATTTAAGCAAATCCTTTGTAACATAACTATTTGTGTTGTTGGTAACAGTTATAAATGGTTCGCAAATAAAAAATACTTTCCCAATTATATTTTTATGACCATTTTTTATGACCTTTGCGCCTGCGTCGTGGCATTTTAGCAATCCTTTACACCACCACCTATGTTTATTGTAGGTAACCAACTTGACTCTGGGGTTATGGTACGGTTAGCAACGGGTGGTTTTCTTAATGGGATTTAAATTATCGGTGACAAATTTATAAGTGAAAGTCACAGACATTTTTGGACAAAGGATACATCTGGTTACTTAGGTGTGCGTATACACATTTGTAATGGTGATAGAAAATGGGATAATCACAGTGTTTTTTGTTTTTTACTGTATTACGCCGGAGCGATTTCAATTACTTTCCCAATTATAGTTAGTTTTAAATCGTTTTTTGACATTCATATATTTTGTTCTTTCTAGACATTTTATTGTAGCTAATAACTATAGTTATGGGATGTAAGGCTAGCTATCGTAGTTAAGATTATATTTATTATACCTACATAAGACGAAAGAACATGAAAAATGGAAATGTTTTATTTTAACAATATACTAGTTAAAGTGAATAATATTATTATATATTCTTAATATCTGTCATTATAAATCAAAATTGTTTATCAAAACAGCTTCTAAACAGCTATTAGACAGCTTGCGAACAATTTATTTCCTAATTAGTTTTACAATCACAGGATACATCTTCCCCCAACATAATCGGACATGTTTCTCTAAGATTTATATATAAATCTTGAGATATTTTGGCTTTGCGTTCTTTCTCACAAACACATTGAAAATCAGAGTGTAAGTTTTTACTTCACATCGAAAGTCGTCTAGTGATCAAGAATTTTTGATCATTTTTAACAAAAGACTATAAAAGCTCGTAGACGTTAATAACAACTAGTAACCAGCTAATAATAATTAGTAAACATCAAGTAAACAGATACTAAACATATAGAAACCAGATACTAAAATGCTAGTAAACAACTTGTATACATCTACTTAACAACTTGTATACATCTACTAAACATATAAAAACCAGATACTAAACAGCTAGTAAACAACTTGTATACATCTAGTAAACAACTTGTATACATCTACTAAACATATAGAAACCAGATACTAATCAACTTGTATACATCTACTAAACATATAGTAACCAGCTAATAAAAACTAGTAAGCAACTAATAGACATCTACCAAGCAGATAGTAACCATCTAATAATAGCTCATAACAGTTAACAACAGTAATCAAAGTCCAAGCAGCTCAACCGCCATCATGAATCACGAAAACCATATGAGTATTGTAATTAAGGAGTTTATTAAACTTATTCAGAATCTTAGACAATGATGCCTTACTCATACAAATAGTATACAAATAGAATAGAACTAGAAAACTAGAACTAGAAAAATAGTTGACAACAAAAACCGATATTACCAGGTCCCAACACCTCTATTATAAACTTGAATCAGAAATTAAATTGAAAGACGCTCCTATGCTAGCTAATGATGCTTTCGAAATATGTTACAATATTATTATGGGTTAGAACAAATGAATGCTTTAAAAATAATCGCACATCTGAGAAAGTTTACATTGTGAGAACTATTTTACATCTTTCTATGGGAACCAAGCGAAAATCTGCGTTTGGAACGCAGATTAATAACGGACATGTTTCTTACAGAGGGATGGAGTAAGAAAATTAACTATATACAAATATACATAAAATATAATTAATTATGAATTTAATGAAATATGTATAGAATAATAAAATATATAAAAAAATATTGAATGATCCTACAAATTTTGTTTCTGACTGTAATTAAAACTACAGGTACAAATGAAGGGGAAGTATTTTATTCAATGACCTTGGGTCTTGGGACATGTGACTTTAATGACGGTCAGGTAATGATAGTTCACTGCAAGTGTGTTTGGCTAACACATCTTAGAAATTTTAACATGTGTACTTTGATAATTCTTAACAAGGGAGAACGCTATAGTCGAGTACCTCGACTATCAGATACCCGTTACTCAGCTTAAGCGACCAAAGGGAAATGGAGATATGCAAGCAGCAAAGCGAGATTTAAATGCGCCACCTACCGGCGGAAGACAGATTTAAGCGTTGTGTGCGTTAGGGTAGGCGTGACAAATTCATTGTTCAATAGAATAAGTTAGCCGCGCACTTTGCTCTCTCTGAGCGCCGGCAGTGCTTTTCTCTTTGCCGCTAAGTTCGGCCGGCAACTATTTACATACACACACATACACGCGTAAAAACATTTCGCACTGTCTGGCTCTGACGTCATAGCTTTTTTTCTTGGGAGGTTTGTGGGCGTTAGAGTGGGCGTAGAAAAATTTTTTTTGGGTCAATCGATAGGTATGGACAAGACTAATACATTTCAGTTAAAATTTTCTATCTAACATCAAAACTGTAGGAGCCACAGTTTTGGGCGGTTTGTGGGCGTTAGAGTGGGCGTGGCACTCTACTGAAACAAACTTGCGCTGCGTAAGAAGCTCAGGAATCTGCTCGCCAAATCTCAATAGCCTAGCTCTCATAGTTTCCGAGATCTCAGCGTTCATCCGGACAGACGGACAGACGGACAGACGGACAGACGGACAGACGGACATGGCTAGATCGACTCGGCTAGTGATCCTGATCAAGAATATATATACTTTATGGGGTCGGAAACGCTTCCTTCTGCCTGTTACATACTTTCCGACGAATCTAGTATACCCTTTTACTCTACGAGTAACGGGTATAATAAGAGACTATAGCAACTCATAAACCTTGTTAACATTTATTTACCATCTAAAACCAAGTACTTTACAGATACTATACAGATAGTAACCATCCAAAACCAAGTACTGTACAGGTACTATACAAAAAGTAACCATCCAAAAACAAGACTTAAAAGAAAGTAACCATCAAACTACTGCTAGGTTACAACTAAATGCACCGTTTCCAACGTGTCAAGTAATTGTCGGTATGACTACTACTCTAAAAAATTGTATATCTCTGGATAATCTTCAAAGTCAATACCTATTAAATTCTGGATGGATCAGTGGAGACGAAATTTCTACGGGATCCCCACTTTAAATTTTTCTGTACCATTAAAATATTTGTTGGGATTGGCTGAGGAATTTAAAAAAGTTTTGTTAAATTTGTTAAGTTGATGCTAACTAAGAATCTTGGTGAGTCTTGAACAAACCAGAAATGAACAAACTTTTAAACTGGAAATTACGAATAAAACCTGAAAAAATTCCCCATGTAACTCTGAGCGATTTTGCAAAAATTAAGATGTACGATATTATTAAAAGTTGTGTAAACCTACCAATCGCATTCCAGAGTTGGGATTTATATGTTAACCCCAAATTGGGGTATGGGAGTCAACACAGCTGAAATGTGAAATTGTCGGCTAACCGCGAAAAACCAAGATTTGCCATAATTGGATTTACACTAAATGGAGAACTTATCACAAACAACTTATCAAACTTGAAAGTTCACTTGAATTCTGAGTCATATCCATAATAATCTGAATGTTGATTTTAGTAAGAATTAGTATGCTCACCTATATGAAATGTATAAAAGATTTCAATCTGGTTACTATAATAGTGAATCACAACCATTTTTGACCCCAAATGAATTTAAATTGAACACCCCTATTATTGTGGTTGATCCTTCATATCAAAACAAATCAGTAAAAACTGGTCCTATTGATGTGAGAATTTCAAAAGAACTAAAGACACAAAGTAATGAAAACACCCAAGCTTACTGTCTCCTCATACATGACCGTTTAGTTGAATATAACCCACTAAACGGACTAGTACAACGAGTTGTTTAACATTAGAAAAATGTTGAAAGATACTGTATCGATTGATGTTCAAGGTTTCTTTGATAATAATAATAATTTTATTCTAAAGGAAATTTGAATTGCATTCGAAAAAGATCCAAAACTTGAATATTAGTTTTTTAATAGAACCACCATATGATTTTACTTTGCTAAATACAAAATCTCCAAAGACTGCAATTTGGTTAGCCAACACACATCACATTTTTTGGAACGATGGAGAAAATAGTTTTCCAAAAACTCGAAAGTATCTAAGGACAATTACAAGCGGAAAACAAATTATTTGCGTGGAAAAGGAACGATTTCTACAGACGTTTTTTGGGAGTCGTCAGCTCATTAATATCGAGGAAATGGGCTGTCCGTCATTAAACAGGTTTAAAGGAAACCGGTTTCCCTATTGTGAAACACACCTTAAGGGCGGGGTTTGTGCTTTTAAGAATGCATACATTATTTTGACATTTTTTAAAAGTAGTTCCAAAACAATAAAAGAATTTATTTTATTTTAAAGTTAAGAGTAGATGTGTAAAGATGTGCAAGAAAAAAAAATTAACCAAATGAAGTTTTAAGAGGAAATTGACCAATTTATTAAATAAATTAAAGGACAGATAATTGGTCAGTATTTGCAATACCTTCTAAACACCTTCAATGGGCGTGCGCCTTCAGACTTGTGCATGTGTCCCTTTTATTCCGGTCAGGTAATAGACAGGTGCGCATGTTCGGGAAGCTCTTGCTTGAATCCCTTTTATGATATGTTTATGACCCGTTTGTGGAAAGGAGAGATCTTGGAAAATTTACCAGTGAAACATTCTGGGGCGAAAAAAAATGTCTGTTTGAAAATATTTGGCATCTGAGAATCATTAACTTGTGAGATTTATTTTATTGGGGTTCTTTTGATTTCTAAATTAGTTTTACAATCATAGGAAACGTTATTCCCAAACGTGATCGGACATGTCCCTCTAAGGCAACCATCTTCAGATGTTTTGGGTTTGCGACCTTCCTCACGTGCACAGCAACACCTGCTTAATATTAATTGCTGATAATGAGGGAAAGGATACATGATCAATATTGTCACATGGTGGTGTGGGGTGGGGGCAATTTAGTATACTCTTTATGGATATGATCGTGACATTTATATGGCATCTTAACCTTTCAAAATCAGTTAATTTATTGGATTATGCTAGTTGTCCCAGAACCCGCATACGTAAATGAGGAGGCGGGGGCCATTAATATGTTAATTAGTGAGAGGCGGGGGTCATTAATATGCTAATAAGTAAGGGAGGTCATTAATATGCATATTGTCCCAGAATCCGCGTTTCCATAATACTATCGGGAAACTCGCAAAACCCTTTAGATACTCAACAGTAGAAAATGCAAGGGTTCCGTTAATCTTAGTCAGAACATATTTGTATCATTCAACCATGTGGCTACAGGAAAAGAACTTGTCTTTTTAGTAGACGCAGGTGCAGACATTTCAGTAGTTAAAGAAAATTCTGATGTCTTTCATGACATACAAGATAATTTTATTATAGACACATAAGGAATAAGACAAGAGGTAACCAAATCCAAGGAGTTAACTTTAATTGATATACAGACCACTATGTACATAATCCAACACGATTTGCATATCGTGGATTTACAATTCGCTATTCCTTGTGATGGCGTATTAGGAATCGATTTTATAAAAAAATACAACTGTCAATTAGACTTCAAGCCATCTGACCTAATAACTTAAAATTTCCATTTAATGTTCCAATAACATACAGTTCTGGCAACAACTCAATACTTCTGCCAGCAAGATCCCAAGTTAATAGAAAAATTCAACTAAATTCAAATGAAGACAGTGTATTAAATGCAAATCAATAAATTAAGCATGGTACTTATATAGCAAGTACCATAGCAACATCTAAAAACGCTTTCATAAAATTACTCAATACCACAAATAAAGATCAAGTAGTCAGTACAAATAACTTAGCTTATGAATCACTTTCGAACTACGAAGTAGTCAAAACTAATCCAGAAAATAGAGAAAAATCTGTATTATCTCAACTTAAAAAAAATGTCCTCCACAATTCAAATTACAGCTTTCAAGCCTATGCACCCAATATAATGATATATTTGGATTGGAAACCGAACCAATAAGCACAAATAATTTTTATAAACAAGAACTGAGATTAAAAGATGATGAACCAGTGTATATAAAAAACAAGGACTATCGACTATCAGATACCCGTCACTCAGCTAAAGGTACCAAAGGGAAATGGAGATATGCAGGCAGCAAAGCCAGATGGAAACGCGCCAGCTACTGTCGGTAGACAGATTTAAGCGTTATGGGAGTTGGAGTGGGCGTGGGAAATTTTTTTTTATCAATCGAAAGGTATTGACGAGACCAATACATTTCAGTTACAATTTTTTATCTAGCATGAAAATTGTGGGCGTCATAGGCATGGGCGGTTCGTGGGCGTAAGAGTGGGCGTGGCATATTCCCGTAACAAACTTGAACTGCGTTCAAGGCTACGGAATCTTAATCTGAAATCCCCATTCTCTATCTTTGATAGTTTCCGAGATATCCGCGTTCATATTTACGATTTTTTGAAGTTTGTGGGCGGCTTGTGGGCGTTACAGTGGGCGTGGCAAACTTTTTTTTGGTCAATCGAATGATGACTATTGCATTCTCTGGATTATAACCTTCACAAGCATTCCGTTATATGGATGATTTAATAGTAACGTAACGGACGTTTTTGAGAAATGTAGGAAATACAATCTAAAGTTACATCCAGAAAATGTTCATTTTTTATGCATGAGGTGACTTTTCTTGGTCATAAATGCACAGATAAGGAAATACTTCCAGACGACGACTTCCAGATGATGTCATTATAAATTACCCTGCGCCGCACAATGCGGACAGCGCTAGACGTTTCGTAGCATTTTGCAATTATTATAGACGTTTCATAAGAAAATGTCGCCGAATATTCACGGCCCATAACAGGATTATGTAAATAGAATGTTCCTTTTGAATGGACATTTGAATGCCAAAACGCATTCCAATATTTAAAAACAAGGCTCATGGAACCTACTTTGCTACAATATCCCGATTTCAGCAAAGAATTTTGTATAATTACTTATGCAAGTTAGCAAGCGTGTGGAGCGGTTTTAACTAAAAACCATAACGGGCTCCAACTTCCCATTGCATATACATCAAGAGCTTTCACTAAGGGAGAAAGTAATAAGTGTACAACTGAGCAGGAATTAGCTGCAATTCACTGGGGAATATTACATTTTCGACAATATATTTATGGAAATCACTTTACAATGAAAACAGATCACAGACCATTAATATATCTTTTTTTAATGATAAATCCGAGTCCTAAACTGACACGTTTGAGGCTAGAACTAGAAGAGTATGATTTAACAGTTGAATACCTAAAGCGAAAAGACAATTATGTAGCTGATGCGTTATCAAGATGCGTATTAAAGATCTACAAAATATTACTGGAAATATAATGAAAGTCACTACTACAAGTAGATATCAAAATAGACTGAAAATCCGCGCGGAAAACAAAGAAATAGAATTGCCTACGCAATCTATAGAGAAAGCTACTAAGCCTTCAATGACGAAGTACGTAAAGTAGTGACCTTGCATGTAAAAGATATGCTATGTTTATTTAAACATGGTAGAAAAATTACTGCAAGATATGATGCTAGCGATTTATATACCAATGGAATCCTAGACTTCGGTCAATTTTTCCAAAGGCTTGAAATGCATGCCGGTATAAACAAAATCAGCCAACTCAAAATGGCACCGTAGGAAAATATCTTTGAACATGTTTCAATAAATAATTTTAAACAAGTGGGCAATAAGATATTGAATCCATTAAGAGTAGAGCTACTCAACCCGGTGGCCCTTATAGAAAAACAAGATGAGAAAGAAGCTATACTGTCTAAACTCCATGACGATCCAGTACATGGAGGTCATACTGGCATTAAAAAAACCTTGGCCAAGGTAAAAAGACATTATTTTTGGAAAGGTATGACTCGAGACATTACTGAGTACATACGAACATTTCAGAAATGCCAAAAAGCTAAAATAACTAAGCACAATAAGACTCCATTAATAATAACTGATTCGCCTATAAATGCCTTCGACAGGATGATAGTGGACACTATTGGTCCACTACCAAAATTAGGAAATGACATATGTGACCTAATTAAATATTTAGTTGCCATACCAGTTCCAAATAAGAACGCGAACACTGTCGCTAAAGCAATTTTTGAATCATTTATTCTGAAGTACGGTCCAATGAAGACGTTCATTACGGACATGGGTACAGAATATAAGAATTCAATTATAAATGACGTGAAAATACCTAAAAATTTAAAATATAACATCTACGGCACACCACCAGACAGTCGGAACAATAGAACGAAGTCATAAAACTTTCAATGAATACATACGCTCATATATATCGGTTGATAAAACTGATTGGGACGTATGGCTTTAATATTTCGTTTTTTGTTTCAACACGACCCTCTCAATGGCACATAATTATTGTCCATATGAGCTAGTATTTGGTAAAACAAATAATTTACCAAAACAATTTAATAGTACGGAAAATATAGAACCCCATATATAATATAGATGACTATGCTATGGAAAGTAAATGTAGATTAGAAGTAGCATACAAAAGAGCTAGAATAATGATAAAAGAAAATAAGAAAAATAATAAGATACTAAATGATCAGAAAATAAACAACAAAGATATATTAGTAGGTTATCAAGTCCTCTTAAGAAATAAAACGGGTCATAAGCGTGATTATCAATATACCGGTCCGTAGAAAGTAACGGAAATAGGAGAAAGAAATAACATTATAATAACGAATAATAAAAACAAACGGTTTATAAGGATAGATTAAAGATGTTTATTTCATAATTGTATTTAGTATGGCCATGCTTAAAAATACTTTTTCTTTAAGTACGAATATAGTTCCCAATTCCATTTTCTTGGTTACTAATGAAAAAAAAACGTCTTTTTTAAATGTTCTTTGTTAATTAAAAATTATTCTTTTAAGTAAAATATACTAATAAAATAACTTCATAATATAACGTTTTTTTCAAAAGGAGGGAGATGTAGTATGCACATATTGAATATCTACTGTACCAAGAGTAGTTAAAGCGAACACACTGAAACACTTTGTTGCAGGGTTTACATAAACAAAGTGCCGGTCAAAAACCTGAGTGGCCGAAACACGAGTTTATTGGCGCGCTCACAGAAAGTGCAAGTGTCAGCATTCTGTTGCACGCGCAGGCCTCTTAACCGAACTCAAGTACATGCATATACCCTCGCGCTCCAGCCAGATATCATAATTAAATACATATAATATATAAGATATACATAGCCGTCCCTCTGCTGTCCAACTGTGGGCAGCGCAGCTACGAGACTAAACCTAAGGAAATATGTATGATGAGAAACAACTGAACGTTGCACAGTGGTTCCGCTTGTATGGAAGCGCGGCCAAAAATGCTTTTAATGGCATTAGAGGGCTGAGAGTTTTACCAAGCTTCGTAAATAGTGTTTGTAGTTGAAAAAATCCGCCAACCAATGAGTAGTAGGGAAGATGGGTTCTGGGACAATTAGCATATTAATGCGCACCTGTCCATTACCTGACCGCAATACAAGGGACACATGCACAAGCCTGAAGGCGCACGCTCATTGACAAGATCATGGGCCTCACGCCAACGACCTCACGGCTGACTGCTAGCTCTAATACGTTCCCATAATAGGGGTTGAAATCACGACCGCGCAACAGCCCGCAAGTAGCCGACATATCTCAGTCAAGGAAATATTTTTCATTCTTCGTACCTGTAATTTTAACTCGAAATAAAAAGTCAGAAGTTTATTTTGTAGCATAATAATACATTTATTCATTTATTTTGGTTTATTTTACATTATTTAATCTTTTTCATTTTTTTTTCTAGATTATAGTATATATTCATAATGTTGAGTGCTTCCTTTTTGTAATCCAAAATTCGATGGCATACACAAGTATCAACTCCCTCGGTGGCTGCATCATTGCTCCACACGCAGGTGTTCATATGATTTCCATGAATAGATATTTTCATATTACCTCCATCACACTCAAAGAGTTTTGATTGTATGAACTGGAGCCGAACATAGTGTGCATTGAACAGAATTCCGTCAAACACATTCAGAAAGTTATTTATTTTAACTGAATGCATGTTGTCTATCTAAGTCAACAATCTCGTCTTACCCTTTTAAATATTCTTACACAATTTATAAGGAAATTTTATATAGTTTTTCCTCTTCTTCTTTTGCCCAAAAATATGCATTCTCGAAATTCAACAAATGAAAATCTTTGATTTTTCCTCTTCTTTTACCCAAAAATGTGCATTCTCGAAATTCAACAAATAAAAATCTTTGATTTTCCCAAACTCGAAATGATTTTTACCAAACTCTCCCCTATTGGCTACCTGAGTATGATTGTGTGTATAAATTGACAAGATCTTTCCTTTCCCACCTGCAGCAAAGTATGTACGACCTCCTGACCGAAATAAAAGGGACACATGCACAACCCAGAAGGCGCACGCTCATTGACAAGATCATGGGCCTCACGCCAACGACCTCACGGCTGACTGCTAGCTCTAATACCTTCCCATAATAGGGGTTGAAATCACGTTATTTTGTAGCATAATAATACATTTAATAATTTATTTTGGTATTGTGAACATTTTTATTATATATAGAAATTAATTTTCTGCTTTGATTCCGGCGATTTGCATAGAAGAAGCAGGCGCACGTTTCCGACGTCATTTCTGGATTACAAAATGTAAAGTGTTCATCATAATTCGTAGTTTTGAGATCATGTCCACCTCCATTCATGAACATAGTTTTTGTGTTTAGAAGGTATTGAAAATGGTGACAAATTATCTGTCCTTTAAATTGTTCAATAAATTGGTCAATTTCCTCATGAAATTTTATTTTTTAATTTTGTTTTCTTGTAGGTCCTTACACATCTAGTCTGAACTTTAAAATAATGTATAAAAATTATTTTATTGTTTTGGAGCTACTTTTAAAAAATGTCAAAATAATGTATGCATTGTTAAGAGCACAAGCCCCGCCCTTAAGGTGTGTTTCACAATAGGGAAACTGGTTTCCTTTAAACCTCTTTAATGACGGACAGCCCAATTCCTCGATATTAATGAGCTGACGACTCCCAAAAAACGTCTGTAGAAATCGTTTCTTTTCCACACCTTTACAAATAATTTGTTTTCCGCTTGAAATTGTCCTTAGATACTTTCGAGTTTGTGAAAAACTGTTTTCTCCATCGTTCCAAAAAATTTTGTGATGTGTATCGGTTAACCAAATTGCAGTCTTTCGAGATTTTGTATTTAGCAAAGTAAAATCATATGGTGGTTCTATTAAAAAACTATTATTCAAGTTTGGATCTTTTTCGAATACAATTCCAATTTCCTTTAGAATAAAATTATTATTATTATCAAAGAAACCTTGAACATCAATCGAAACAGTATCTTTCAACATTTTTCTAATGTTAAACAACTCCTTGTACTAGTCCGTTTAATGGGTTATATTCAATTAAACGGTCATGTATGAGGAGACAGAAAGCTTGGGTATTTTCAAGACTTGGTGTCTTTAGTTCTATTAAAATTCTCACATCAATAGGACCAATTTTTACTGATTTGTTTTGATATGAAAGCTTAACCACAATAATAGGGGTCTTCAATTTAAATTCATTTGGGGTCAAAAATGGTTTTGATTCACGATTATAGTAACTAGATTGAAATCTTGTATACATTTCATATAGGTGAGCATACTAATTCTTACTAAAATCGACATTCAGATTATTATGGATATGACTCAGAATTCATGTGAACTTTCAAGTTTGATAAGTTATTTGTGATAAGTTCTCCATTTAGAGTCAATCCAATTATGGCAAATCTTGGTTTTTCAAGGTTAACCGACAATTTCACATTTCAACTCTGTTGATTCCCATACCCCAATTTGGGGTTAACATATAAGCCCCAACTCTGGAATGCGATTGGTAGGTTTACACAACTTTTAATAATATCGTACATCTTAATTTTTGCAAAATCGCTCAGAGTTACATGGGGAACTTTCCAGGTTTTATTCGTAATTTCCAGTTTAAAAGTTTGTTCATTTCTGGTTTGTTCAAGATTCACCACGATTCTTAGTTAGCATCAACACTAGTTCATGTTTACAATTTAGCAAAACTTTTTTATAATCCTCAGCAAATCCCATCAAATTTTTTAAATGGTACAGAAAAGTTAAAGTGGGGTCCCGTAGAAATTTCGTCTCCACTGCTCCATCCTGAATTTAATAGATTTTGACTTTGAAGATTATCCAGAGATATATAATTTTTTAGGGTAGTACTCATATTGACATGGACTTGACACGTTGAACACGTTGTATTTAGTTGTTACCTAGCAGTATTTTGATGGTTACTTTCTGTTTAGTCTTGTTTTTGGATGGTTACTTTTTGTATAGTACCTGTACAGTACTTGTTTTTGGATAGTTACTTTTTTTATAGTACCTGTACAGTACTTGGTTTTGGATGGTTACTATCTGTATAGTATCTGTAAAGTACTTAGTTTTAGATGGTTACTAAATGTTAACAAGTATTATGAGTTGCTATAGTCTCTTATTAAGAATTATCAAAGAACACAAGTTAAAGTTTCTAAGATGTGTTAGCCAAACACACTTTCAGTGAACTATCATTACCTGACCGTCATCAAAGTCACATGCCCAAGACCCAAGGACAGTCAGAAGCAAAATTTGTAGGATAATTCAATATTTTTTTATATATTTAATTATTGTAAACATATTTCATTAAATTCATAATTAATTATATTTTATTTATATTTGTGTATAATTAATTTTCTTACTCAATCCCTCTGTAAGAAACATGTCGGTTATCCCAAACGCAGATTTTCGCTTGGTTCCCATAGATAGATGTAGAATAGGTCTCACAATGTAATCTTTCTCAGATGTTGGATTATTTTTAAAGCATTCATTTGTTCTAACCCATAATAATATTATAACATATTTCGAAGCATCATTAGCTAGCATAGGAGCGTCTTTCAATTTAATTTCTGTTTCAAGTTTATGATAGAGGTGATGGGACCTGGTAATTACGGTTTTTGTTGTCAACTATTTTTCTAATTCTAGTTTTCTAGTTCTATTCTAATTGTATACCATTTGTATGAGTAAGGCATCATTGTCTA
This sequence comes from Drosophila subpulchrella, assembly GCF_014743375.2. Classification (NCBI taxonomy): domain Eukaryota; kingdom Metazoa; phylum Arthropoda; class Insecta; order Diptera; family Drosophilidae; genus Drosophila; species Drosophila subpulchrella. Next base: position 558,573 of record NW_023665693.1, on the reverse strand, counting down.
AGATTCTGAATAAGTTTAATAAACTCTTTTATTACTATACTCATCTGGTTTTCGTGATTCATGATGGCGGTTGAGCTGCTTGGACTTTGATTACTAGATATTATTAGATGGTTACTATCTGCTTGGTAGATGTCTATTAGTTGCTTACTAGTTTTTATTAGCTGGTTACTATATGTTTAGTAGATGTATACAAGTTGTTTAGTATCTGGTTTTTATATGTTTAGTAGATGTATACAAGTTGTTTACTAGATGTATACAAGTTGTTTTCTAGCTGTTTAGTATCCGGTTTCTATATGTTTAGTAGATGTATACAAGTTGTTTAGTAGATGTTTACAAGTTGTTTAGTATCGGGTTTCTATATGTTTAGTATCTGTTTACTTGATGTTTACTAATTATTATTAGCTGGTTACTAGTTGTTATTAACGTCTACGAGCTTTTATAGTCTTTTGTTAAGAATGATCAACAATTCTTGATCACTAGACGACTTTCGGTGTGAAGTAAAAACTTACACTCTGATTTTCAATGTGTTTGCTATGTACATGAGAAAGAACGCAAAGCCAAAATATCTTAAGATTGATATATAAATCTTAGAGGAACATATCCGATTATGTTGGGGGAAGATGTATCCTGTGATTGTAAAACTAATTAAGAAATAAATTGTTCACAAGCTGTCAAAAAACTGTTTAGAAGCTCTTTTGATAAACAATTTTGATTCATAATGACAGATATTAAGAATATATAATAATATCATCCACTTTAACTAGTATATTGTTAAAATAAAACATTTCCATTTCTCACGTCCTTTCATCTTATGTAGGTATAATAAATGTAAATAAATGTAAATAATCTTAACTACGATAAGAAGAAACGATTTCAACCTAACTATAATTGGGAAAGTAATTGAAATCGCTCCGGCGTAATACAGTAAAAACAAAAACACTGGGATTATCCCATTTTCTATCACCATAATAAATGTGTATACCCACACCTATATGACCAATTGTATCCTTTGACCAAAAATGTCTGTGACATTTACTTATAAATTTGTCACCAATAATTTAAATCCCATTAAGCAAACCACCCATTGCTAACCATACCATAACCCCAGAGTCAAGTTGGTTACCTACAATAAACATAGGTGATGGTGTAAAGGATTGCTAAAATGCCTCGACGGAGGCGCAAAGGTCATAAAAAAATGGTCATAAAAAATATAATTAGGAAAGTATTTTTTATTTGCGAACAAATTATTACTGGTACCAACAACACAAATAGTTATGATACAAAGGATTGCTAAAATACCTCGACGCAGGCGCAAGGGTCAAGGTATTGGAAGAAATTCATGGAATATTATCCCTTCATAAAAGATGTCATAAAATATATAATTAGGAAAGTATTTTTTATTTGCGAACAAATTATAACTGGTACCAACAATACAAAGAGTTATGATACAAAGGATTGTTAAAATATCTCGACGCAGGCGCGTTGGGACCTGGTAATGGAAAAAATTCATGGAATATTATCCCTTCATAAAAAAATGGTCATAAAAAATATAATTGGGAAAGTATTTTTTTATTTGCGAACCATTTGTAACTGTTACCAACAACACAAATAGTTATGATACAAAGGATTGCTAAAATACCTCGACGCAGGCGCGTTGGGACCTGGTAATATCTGTTTATTTTATTTATTTATTTGTTTATTTATTTATTTATTTTTTTTTTTTTTGTACTTATTATATATATCTTAATTTATTACTATTATTATTATTATTATTTTTATTTTTTAATTTTTTTTTTTTTGTAGTTATTTTATTTATTTTTTTTTTTCTTTTGCTAAGTTACTTAATTTTCCTTAGAATGAAAATCGCCGAAATGTGCCTTCTCCCGGGAAGAGTGGCTCCTCCGCCTCTCTCTCAGCCGCCTGCTGTCTCCGCTCCTCGGTCGGGAATAAGGCCATACCTGGGCGGATGCTCCTCCGCCTGGTGACGGAACAGGCCCTGGTACACTGCGGTATACCATTCCGCCTCTTCCTTCATCCTGTCGTGGGTCGCCATCCATGCTTCATAATTCAGCATGTTTTGCTCCTGGCGATCTACCAGCGCGAGCAACCTATCCTCGTTTACCGGATGATTTGAGAGAACCCTCCGCAGCTGGAACGCAGTGGTCCTCAGCGCGTCTTTTAGTGGTAGTTCCTCCCAATACTGTTGCTCTGCTTCATCCTGCAGCGCTTCCGCCTGTTGGCGTGCCAATTCTTCTGTCGGGTAAGGCTCTCCTCTCGCGGCCCACTCGCGTCTTTGCTCGCTCAGGCGAGCGCGCATTTCAGTGATGTCGCTAGAAATTTCGCTCATCCTTCTGCTGTGGTGTCTTCTGGTGTTCTGCCTGGGTTATCAAGCAGCGAACAGCTCTTTAAATATTGTTAGTGCTGGCGAAAAATTTATGTCTTGTATTAGTTTTGAGACTGTTATTCCACTTAAATTTAAAATTTTGTTTTTCCAATCTTCCAAGGATTTTTTATTGTTTGTGTTTACTTTTGCACCTTCGCTGTGCACCTTTTCGCAATCCTTTGTAACATAACTATTTGTGTTGTTGGTAACAGTTACAAATGGTTCGCAAATAAAAAATACTTTCCCAATTATATTTTTTATGACCATTTTTTTATGAAGGGATAATATTCCATGAATTTTTTCCATTACCAGGTCCCAACGCGCCTGCGTCGAGATATTTTTACAATCCTTTGTATCATAACTCTTTGTATTGTTGGTACCAGTTATTATTTGTTCGCAAATAAAAAATACTTTCCTAATTATATATTTTATGACCTCTTTTATGAAGGGATAATATTCCATGAATTTCTTCCAATACCTTGACCCTTGCGCCTGCGTCGAGGTATTTTAGCAATCCTTTGTATCATAACTATTTGTGTTGTTGGTACCAGTTATAATTTGTTCGCAAATAAAAAATACTTTCCTAATTATATTTTTTATGACCATTTTTTTATGACCTTTGCGCCTCCGTCGAGGCATTTTAGCAATCCTTTACACCATCACCTATGTTTAATGTAGGTAACCAACTTGACTCTGGGGTTATGGTATGGTTAGCAATGGGTGGTTTGCTTAATGGGATTTAAATTATTGGTGACAAATTTATAAGTGAAAGTCACAGACATTTTTGGTCAAAGGATACAATTGGTCATATAGGTGTGGGTATACACATTTATTATGGTGATAGAAAATGGGATAATCCCAGTGTTTTTGTTTTTACTGTATTACGCCGGAGCGATTTTAATTACTTTCCCAATTATAGTTAGTTTGAAATCGTTTCTTCTTATCGTAGTTAATATTACATTTATTATACCTACATAAGATGAAAGGACGTGAGAAATGGAAATGTTTTATTTTAACAATATACTAGTTAAAGTGGATGATATTATTATATATTCTTAATATCTGTCATTATGAATCAAAATTGTTTATCAAAAGAGCTTCTAAACAGTTTTTAGACAGCTTGTGAACAATTTATTTCTTAATTAGTTTTACAATCACAGGATACATCTTCCCCCAACATAATCGGATATGTTCCTCTAAGATTTATATATCAATCTTAAGATATTTTGGCTTTGCGTTCTTTCTCATGTACATAGCAAACACATTGAAAATCAGAGTGTAAGTTTTTACTTCACACCGAAAGTCGTCTAGTGATCAAGAATTGTTGATCATTCTTAACAAAAGACTATAAAAGCTCGTAGACGTTAATAACAACTAGTAACCAGCTAATAATAATTAGTAAACATCAAGTAAACAGATACTAAACATATAGAAACCCGATACTAAACAACTTGTAAACATCTACTAAACAACTTGTATACATCTACTAAACATATAGAAACCGGATACTAAACAGCTAGAAAACAACTTGTATACATCTAGTAAACAACTTGTATACATCTACTAAACATATAAAAACCAGATACTAAACAACTTGTATACATCTACTAAACATATAGTAACCAGCTAATAAAAACTAGTAAGCAACTAATAGACATCTACCAAGCAAATAGTAACCATCTAATAATATCTAGTAATCAAAGTCCAAGCAGCTCAACCGCCATCATGAATCACGAAAACCAGATGAGTATAGTAATAAAAGAGTTTATTAAACTTATTCAGAATCTTAGACAATGATGCCTTACTCATACAAATGGTATACAATTAGAATAGAACTAGAAAACTAGAATTAAAAAAATAGTTGACAACAAAAACCGTAATTACCAGGTCCCATCACCTCTATCATAAACTTGAAACAGAAATTAAATTGAAAGACGCTCTTATGCTAGCTAATGATGCTTTCGAAATATGTTATAATATTATTATGGGTTAGAACAAATGAATGCTTTAAAAATAATCCAACATCTGAGAAAGATTACATTGTGAAACCTATTCTACATCTATCTATGGGAACCAAGCGAAAATCTGCGTTTGGGATAACCGACATGTTTCTTACAGAGGGATTGAGTATGAAAATTAATTATATACAAATATAAATAAAATATAATTAATTATGAATTTAATGAAATATGTTTACAATAATAAAATATATAAAAAAATATTGAATGATCCTACAAATTTTGTTTCTGACTGTAATTAAAACTACAGGTACAAATGAAGGGGAAGTATTTTATTCAATGTCCTTGGGTCTTGGGCATGTGACTTTGATGACGGTCAGGTAATGATAGTTCACTGCAAGTGTGTTTGGCTAACACATCTTAGATACTTTAACTTGTGTTCTTTGATAATTCTTAATAAGAGACTATAGCAACTCATAATACTTGTTAACATTTAGTAACCATCTTAAACCAAGGACTTTACAGATACTATACAGATAGTAACCATCCAAAACCAAGTACTGTACAGGTACTATAAAAAAAGTAACTATCCAAAAACAAGTACTGTACAGGTACTATACAAAAAGTAACCATCCAAAAACAAGACTAAACAGAAAGTAACCATCAAAATACTGCTAGGTAACAACTAAATACAACGTGTTCAACGTGTCAAGTCCATGTCAATATGAGTACTACCCTAAAAAATTATATATCTCTGGATAATCTTCAAAGTCAAAATCTATTAAATTCAGGATGGAGCAGTGGAGACGAAATTTCTACGGGACCCCACTTTAACTTTTCTGTACCATTAAAAAATTTGATGGGATTTGCTGAGGATTATAAAAAAGTTTTGCTAAATTGTAAACATGAACTAGTGTTGATGCTAACTAAGAATCGTGGTGAATCTTGAACAAACCAGAAATGAACAAACTTTTAAACTGGAAATTACGAATAAAACCTGGAAAGTTCCCCATGTAACTCTGAGCGATTTTGCAAAAATTAAGATGTACGATATTATTAAAAGTTGTGTAAACCTACCAATCGCATTCCAGAGTTGGGGCTTATATGTTAACCCCAAATTGGGGTATGGGAATCAACAGAGTTGAAATGTGAAATTGTCGGTTAACCTTGAAAAACCAAGATTTGCCATAATTGGATTGACTCTAAATGGAGAACTTATCACAAATAACTTATCAAACTTGAAAGTTCACATGAATTCTGAGTCATATCCATAATAATCTGAATGTCGATTTTAGTAAGAATTAGTATGCTCACCTATATGAAATGTATACAAGATTTCAATCTAGTTACTATAATCGTGAATCAAAACCATTTTTGACCCCAAATGAATTTAAATTGAAGACCCCTTTTATTGTGGTTAAGCTTTCATATCAAAACAAATCAGTAAAAATTAGTCCTATTGATGTGAGAATTTTAATAGAACTAAAGACACCAAGTCATAAAAATACCCAAGCTTTCTGTCTCCTCATACATGACCGTTTAATTGAATATAACCCATTAAACGGACTAGTACAAGGAGTTGTTTAACATTAGAAAAATGTTGAAAGATACTGTTTCGATTGATGTTCAAGGTTTCTTTGATAATAATAATAATTTTATTCTAAAGGAAATTGGAATTGTATTCGAAAAAGATCCAAACTTGAATAATAGTTTTTTAATAGAACCACCATATGATTTTACTTTGCTAAATACAAAATCTCGAAAGACTGCAATTTGGTTAACCAATACACATCACAAAATTTTTTGGAACGATGGAGAAAACAGTTTTTCACAAACTCGAAAGTATCTAAGGACAATTTCAAGCGGAAAACAAATTATTTGTAAAGGTGTGGAAAAGAAACGATTTCTACAGACGTTTCTTGGGAGTCGTCAGCTCATTAATATCGAGGAATTGGGCTGTCCGTCATTAAAGAGGTTTAAAGGAAACCAGTTTCCCTATTGTGAAACACACCTTAAGGGCGGGGCTTGTGCTCTTAACAATGCATACATTATTTTGACATTTTTTAAAAGTAGCTCCAAAACAATAAAATAATTTTTATACATTATTTTAAAGTTCAGACTAGATGTGTAAGGACCTACAAGAAAACAAAATTAAAAAATGAAATTTCATGAGGAAATTGACCAATTTATTGAACAATTTAAAGGACAGATAATTTGTCACCATTTTCAATACCTTCTAAACACAAAAACTATGTTCATGAATGGAGGTGGACATGATCTCAAAACTACGAATTATGATGAACACTTTACATTTTGTAATCCAGAAATGACGTCGGAAACGTGCGCCTGCTTCTTCTATGCAAATCGCCGGAATCAAAGCAGAAAATTAATTTCTATATATAATAAAAATGTTCACAATACCAAAATAAATTATTAAATGTATTATTATGCTACAAAATAACGTGATTTCAACCCCTATTATGGGAAGGTATTAGAGCTAGCAGTCAGCCGTGAGGTCGTTGGCGTGAGGCCCATGATCTTGTCAATGAGCGTGCGCCTTCTGGGTTGTGCATGTGTCCCTTTTATTTCGGTCAGGAGGTCGTACATACTTTGCTGCAGGTGGGAAAGGAAAGATCTTGTCAATTTATACACACAATCATACTCAGGTAGCCAATAGGGGAGAGTTTGGTAAAAATCATTTCGAGTTTGGGAAAATCAAAGATTTTTATTTGTTGAATTTCGAGAATGCACATTTTTGGGAAAAAGAAGAGGAAAAATCAAAGATTTTCATTTGTTGAATTTCGAGAATGCATATTTTTTGGTAAAAGAAGAAGAGGAAAAACTATATAAAATTTCCTTATAAATTGTGTAAGAATATTTAAAAGGGTAAGACGAGATTGTTGACTTAGATAGACAACATGCATTCAGTTAAAATAAATAACTTTCTGAATGTATTTGACGGAATTCTGTTCAATGCACACTATGTTCGGCTCCAGTTCATACAATCAAAACTCTTTGAGTGTGATGGAGGTAATATGAAAATATCTATTCATGGAAATCATATGAACACCTGCGTGTGGAGCAATGATGCAGCCACCGAGGGAGTTGATACTTGTGTATGCCATCGAATTTTGGATTACAAAAAGGAAGCACTCAACATTATGAATATATACTATAATCTAGAAAAAAAAATGAAAAAGATTAAATAATGTAAAATAAACCAAAATAAATGAATAAATGTATTATTATGCTACAAATTAAACTTCTGACTTTTTATTTCGAGTTAAAATTACAGGTACGAAGAATGAAAAATATTTCCTTGACTGAGATATGTCGGCTACTTGCGGGCTGTTGCGCGGTCGTGATTTCAACCCCTATTATGAGACGTATTAGAGCTAGCAGTCAGCCGTGAGGTCGTTGGCGTGAGGCCCATGATCTTGTTAATGAGCGTGCGCCTTCAGGCTTGTGCATGTGTCCCTTTTATTGCGGTCAGGTAATGGACAGGTGCGCATGTTCGGGTAGCTCTTGCTTGAATCCCTTTTATGACATGTTTATGACCCATTTGTGGAAAGGAGAGAATCTTAGACAATTTACCAGTTAAACCTTCTATTTCACATCTGAGAATCATTAACTTGTGAAATTTATTTTATTGGGGTTCTTTTGATTTCTAAATTAGTTTTACAATCACAGGAAACATTATTAACCAACATGATCGGACATGTTCCTCTAAGGTAACCATCTTTGAATACTTTGGGTGTGCGACCTTTCACACGTGCACAGCAACACCTGTGATAATGAGGCAAAAGGGTACGTGATCACACCTTTCCCCAACATGATCGGATAAGTTCCTGTAAGATAACAACCTTTGGATACTATGGTTGTGCGACCTTTCTCACGTGCACCTTTCTCACCTGACTATTAATTGCACATAATTAGGGGAAGGATACATGATCAATATTGTCACATGGGGATGTGGGGGCGATGGGGGCAATTAAGTATACTCTTTATAGACATGATCGTGAGTTCAAAGTCCATTAAAATCACTTAATTTATTGGATTATGCTAATTGTCCCAGAACCCGCATAGGTTAATGAGGGGGAGGGGGGGGCTTGGGGCCATTAATATGCTAATTGTCCCAGAACCCGTCTTTCCCTACTACTCCAATGAACCGCAAACAATAAAACTTAACAAATAATTAAACAAAAATAATTTATGAGCCATTTAAGTACTAAACAAAATTAACAATGGTTGTAACTTCAAAATTATACAAAAATTTTAGGATGTCTCCTCAAGCAAGCTATTAACTGAAGGAAATAATTTTAAATTGTCCTTTTTTTCAATATTTCTCTGCCCAGTAATATATGGGTCGGACCGTAAAAGCAAATAATTCAATATGACTGTATTTGTAAGTATTCGTGACATTTTGCGGGTATGATTCTGTCTGCATTTCTTTATTTCTTTGTTGTTCGCCTCTGCAGCTTTCTCCGAGAGCTCTCCAATTGAAACAATTGCGTGCTCTATAATAGCAGATCCGTGAATAAGCACCTTGTAAACCGTCGCAGGCAAATAGTACCAGGGATACTCCTTGATTAACCCTTTGGCAGTATCGAGGGCATATTCATTAAATTTGTGTACGTTGATTTTGTGTCCCGATGCCAAAGCTTGCAGTAAGGTGGAACAACGATGAATCAAATTTTCATTAAGGCCTGTCATTTCTGCAGACAACCGAGGATTCGAAAAAAATTTTCCTTCTACATTGCCATCGTTGGTTGTTCCTTTGCCACCATCTCTAGGCTGGTCCACTATTTAGCCCATTTTATCCCGAAAATCCCGTTGAACTTCTCTCTTTCTTTCTGAAACTTTTTGTTTTTGTTGGGGCCCTCTGGCCTGCCACATTTTTATGACTGACTTATAAGAAAGGTGAAGAAAGTATTCAAAGAATCTTATTTTTGCATGCAGTAGAGATAAGCCAAACTCGAAATATTTTGTTGATACGTTTTTGTCCAAACATTCATTCAAATTGTTCATCTCCGTTGGCTTTGCTTCGCAAATATAACATTTAGCGGAGTGCGATTCACTTAAAGCGTTACAAACTTTTCCATCTACCATAGTTAATTGTAAGCTATGATCAACGAATATTTTTCTCATTTGTACACATAGTTCTGTAGGTATTAGAAAATGTATTTTTTCCTTAAAGTATTTCTCCTCCGATTTTGATACTTCAGTCGTCTCTTTTTTTAACTGGAATCGAATTGGTCTGCAATAACGAGTTGACGAAGGCCGATGGTTTTTCCAAATTACTTTTTGATCAGTTTTTGAAATAAGTTGAAGAGGCACGTAAGATGTAACGAATAAACTTTTGTCGTCTACATCATTATTGTAAAACTCGCTATGGCCCGTACTTCCATCAAACCCCCATTTTCCAATTAATAACAGATGAGCAACATAATCATCTGCAATTGTTTGAACAACATTAGATTAAAGGTCAAGTATTCTTGAGGCTGTGTTATTTAACAAGCTTTGAAGTTCGACTTCTGCGTAGGACTCGTCTACAAATATGTTGTCAGGATATCTATCTTTTTTAGAGCTTAAAATGCATTGATAGCTAAAAAAAAATCTAATAATATTTTGCTGTTTACACTATTCCGAATCAACAAATATTGGTGTTTGGTCATTCCGGTCTCCATTAAAAGAGAAATGATTTCTGTGGGATACGCTGGCAATACATTTTGGGTTTGGTTTTCGTTGCGTAATGCAGAGACAGCGGTCTCATCAATTTCGACCTGCTGAGCTATACGCCGACGCTCAGTCCTCGTTGAAGAAGAATACTACGAAGTTTTTATACACAATGTAAACCACAAGTAAAGACGAAGACAAACACACAAAAAAACACAGGGGCTCTGCTGGACAAGTTTGACCTTGAAGAAATAAAAAGATGCATTAAATTATTGTTTGTTTTACACACATCTGCAAGTTTCTGCAGCTGACTTAAACATTTTTATTAAGTTAAAACTCTGATCAATACAATGAACATAATATCTATGGGGGAATCGGGGGGAACACAACTAAAGTTTAGGTAAACATTAAAAAGACGTTCACAAAATACACAAAAAAGATTAAATCGATTTTGTTAATTTCACTAAAAAATTTGTTGGATTTACTTAATTCTTAATATATACATTTAAAGTAAATACCTTCAACTTCAAAATGCATTTTGAATAATGAAAATCGGTTCACTATATCAAACGTTTGATCACTTTGAAGCGCAATTTTGTTTTGTAAAAATTCTGGCTAAGTACAGCTGCTAGAAAGTCCCGTTTGATTTCCAGACAAAACCGGTTTGCCATCAAGAAGTTTGAACATTTTAGAGACAATTTGCTTGCAATTTTTTTCTATTCGTTGTTATCACTTTTTTTAATTTTTGGCCTCTGGCGGAACCACTGTGCGTTGGTAGCGGCACCTTTGCTGATCCAAATTTAAATAAAAGAATATTAAAACAAATCTAGAAGGTTTTCTCTACACTTATAATAACAGCTAAGTTGCTGATTGAACCAGTACCGGAGTAAATCAAAAGTGCCTTTGTGAACTGGCGTAGAGAAATGGACGCTGGGAACATTTCCGATGTCCCCGCCACTACTATGTGAGCGGACTTGTACGGAGAATAGAGTGACACGACTTCCTGGATGCGAGCCAATCAGCCTTTGCGGCAGTGCGTACTGGAGGTTCACTTACGAGGATGACGACGTGCTAGTGATCTTTTTATGTGCCAAAACAAAGTGCGCCCCGATGAGAATCATGTCAATCCCACGGTTAGAACTGCAGGCAGTGATTCTTGGGACGAGGCTGATGGACGCTGTCAGGAAGGAACACAGCGTGGCCATTATTGATATCGTGCTTTGGACGGACTCCAGAAAGGTGCTACGATACAACGGCAGCACACCTAGCCGTTACAAACAGTTTGCCATCAGTTGTGTGGCAGAAATATTGGAGTCGACAGTTATACAGATGTGTGCCAACAGCTGGAGGAGGAGGAGGCTGGATATAAACGTTGACGTCGAAACTTCAAGTGAGCTTGCGTTGGATGCCGCAAATGGCTTTTTTAATTCATTTCAGAGATGGGACACCTCCTGGAGGATCGACTGGAAAATAATGGATGGCCATTTAAAAACACTGGACTGGATTTTTTCGGTCATTCATGGTGACTGTGACTCGACAAAAGGAGAGGCGATGGGTAGCCCTGTTCCTGTGCTTGTCGCCTAGATCGATACATTCAAAGATTTGTCACCCAACAAATCAAGCAGTTACCAAGCTGGGAACAGTACCAGGCAACCATTAGAGATGAGAATTGCTGATCAGCATATTATATGTCTCACCAGCTCACCGTCTCACTGACTCAACGAAGCCGCTGACCCGCCAATACGGTCAGCACATTTTGCAGTGTCAGCCGAGCCAACTTCTCAAACTGCTACCAAAATCAAAAATTTCCTAACCTACTTTCATTACACTACACTTTCTTGTTCGAAGTAGTATATATGCTTATATATAAGCATGTATCAATTTAAGAATAAATCAGTTATCAACGCAACTTTTAACTCCGCGGATATACCCGCAATCCTTCCCTATATCAACTAGCAGCTAGCCACATTAGCTCAACCTCAGCGCAGCTCCAGCATCGCCTGTGGTACGGCATCGCCGTAACCATCGTTACGACAAGTGCGACAAGTGCTCATTACCCCCTTGTCCCGCGGTATGAACAAGAAGTGTCTACTTCGGTTAGGCACAAACAGTTGTGACCCCGAAGTGATCCTTGACCAACAAAAGAAAAAAAAAGCTGAACCCCTAACTGTTGAGAAGTACCGTTAAGTATACACTACATCCATTTGCCCTGGAAACCATAGCTCACAGGATATGCAGATTTATACGGCTTCACAAGATTCGGTCGAGCGACGCAATTAGTTCGATAAGCTAAGCCATTTCAAAAATCTCTGGCAGCAGTTTTGTAACTTAGATGAAGAAGTCCAGCAAGCGACATTACCCACTGAAGATGAGTATGCCTCAGGAATAACAGGATTAACGGAGCTGGTCGAGAAATATCAGCTGGTATTTTACAGACCACAAGGCGTCAACAAGCGGCCCTCAAAAGGCACCGCGGCAAATCCAGAACAACCCAAAGCACTCGTTAGTCAAGCAAATGAAGAGTGAATCAACTACAGAGACAATGCAGCGAATTAGAGTCTCTAATTCTGGCGTCCAATGTGCCCTCGATCACCCCAGGCCCTACAACGACACCTGAAGGTTGAATGGGAATTATTAAAATGGGCTCATGATGATCTCGATAACACGCCTTGAAGTATCTGGAATCGGAGGAAAAATAACAACAGCAATTAGATCAATACTAAAGCTCTCGTCAAGTTCATCAGGTTTTGAAACACTAGTAGAGGTATTTATTATTCCCACAGTCGTTACAATCATTACCGATTGAAAACGATCTTAAAATTCCCGAGGGACTGCCGTTAGCAGATCTTGACTTACGGCGACCTGAGCCTATTGACCTAAGCTTGAGGGCTGGTGTATATCCTCGTTTAATGACCGGTGAACTTCATAGACTGGGACCTAATAAACCTACGAAAATCGACCCTATTTAGGAAGAAAACGTAGACCATCTCTGCTTATGAACCAACGAAAGATGAAAATCTGGCGAACGATAACCAATTTGACAGAGAAGATAGCAAACGGCGGAATGAGATTTCTTTTGATGAAGAAGGGACTCATTGAACTTGAACTAGGACCTTATAAACCTTTGGCACAAGGCACAAGGCTTGGTTATGTAATCACAGGTTTTCTCAATAAAGAAAATGATGAGATGATCTTGCAGGACCGAACGCTGCTTATGAGCCAACGAAAGATAAAAATCCGATGAGTGATTATCAATTTGATATAGAAGATAGCAATCGGTAAAATGAGTGTTCATTCGATGAAGAAGGGATTCATTTATCGATCATTGATGAATCATTAAATAAAAGAGCCTGAAGAAACAACCGCTACACATAATTGTTTGTCTCAGCAGACTGAATTATATAAAGCAAAAGAAAAGCCAATTAATATAGAACCGACTTCTCATCAACTTAAAAACTACAAGAACTCTTACTTTTCAATAACATTTCTAAATTTAACCAAGAAATATCTAAACTTTGTTGCAGACTTTGTCCACATACCATAGAGGTGCAAAATGATCAATTTCTATGAGGACACAATTTCAGTCCCTACGGCAATACCATCTTTGTCGAAAAGAGAGAGTTCAGCAGCATCAAGATGATGTCAAGGACTTAAATCACAGATATGAGCCTCCACAGCTCAGCTGAAGGAAAGATCCTCCCCGGTCAATGATTCGTTAGCTACTTTCTATACAATTCGGCGAAGGCCTGACCGATATCACTTCTTAATTGATGGTACCCCTCAATGGGGGGGGGGAGGGAATGTTCGTACCCAAAGGCGCTCAACATGCACCCAACAAATCAAGCAGTAGCCAAGTTAGGAACAGTACCAGGCGCTGAGTAGCACCCAATGCAGATGAGAATTGCTGATCGGCATATTATATATCTAACTAGCTCACCGTCTTACCGTGTCACCGACTCAACGGCACACCCGCTGACCCTCCAATACGGTCAGCACATCTTACAGTGTCAGCCGAGCCAACTACGCAAGCTGCTACCATAATCAAAATTCCCTGACCTACTTTTACTATTCATTTCGCTACGCTTCCGTGCTTCAAGTAGTATATAAGCATGTATCAATTTAAGAATAAATCAGCTATCAACGCAACTTATAACTCCGCGGTTCTACTTTCCACCTCTGGGAAAACAGCTCGTAGTCCTACACTATCTCAACTAGCAGCTAACCAACGTAAGCTCAAACTCAGCGCAGTTCCAGCATCGCCTGCGGTCCGGCAGCGCAGTAACCATTGTTACCATGTCAGTCTGTATAGCCGGATACGTATGTTGATGTTTGCTTTTCCCGATATTGACCCTCTTACTTACAATTCACAAAGCATCTGGCATCGAGCTGTTGGTGACGGTGACCGTTGATGTTGTTGCTGCAGTTGCTGCGATTGCAGAAGCTATCGAGGTCACTGCGCTCTTGGCTGGTGAGCTATGACTCCAAGCAGGTGGTGGTGTTCTGTACTGCAAGCTCTATGAACTGGGAGTTGGGGTGAGTAGGTTGGGAAAACAAGACCGAGCTCTTTTACTGTCAGTGGTCTCTTTGCTCTTTAAACGTTTTTTCTACTTCTATATCACGGGTTGAGAAACTCGAAAAATACCCGTTTCTCCGGTTAACGGAGCTCCTGATCCTGATCAAACGTTTCCTTCTATCTGTTTCATGCTTACCGACGAAAGTATCGGGTGTCACGCCAGGGTGCCACGCGCACTCTATCATTTTTTAATATTTTGTAAAAATTAAAATGAGAGTGTGTTTTTATTATCAATACCCATCAACAGGCCAAAAATGATTGAAATTGGACCATTCATTATAAAGTTAAAAAATCAATATTTTGCAAATTCAATCGAAGTTTTACACCACATGCAGCAAATCAGCTGTTTTCACTAATACTAATAGGTGGCGCTAGCAACAAGCAAATATGGCAACCTAATATGGAAGCAGCGCCAACAGAAGCTTGCCAGCTGACTAAAAAGAATAGTGTGGCAACACTCGGGGGACTTATCAGCAAGAATAAGCGAGCGACACACCTGTCTTGATAATATTAATAAGCTCTGTAGTTCTTAATGTCAATAAAACTTTAATGCCAAACATACTTCGCCATAGTGGTGACCCCAGAAAGTAAAATCATACTAAAAGTTACTAATTGTACGAAATTGACACAAACGTTCACAATTAAGAATTTGCGCAGTGAATGAACAGACGCCAATACGATTTGCGAAAAATAAAAGGTAGGCGACTAAATTTCGACAAAGAAAGCGATCGCTCCGATTTTCCATTCATAATGCCGGATTCAAATCCTGATTTAACTGCTCAAGTCCGAGATCTGCAGCAGCAACTCGAGGCACTTCGGACAAATGCTCCTGGCAACCGGGATGAGACTACTCGCACACACACACGTGCGACTATCCACTTGCCAAAATTCGCACATAGCAACCCTCAACTATGGTTTGCGCAAGTGGAGCGGTTATTTCGATTGCACCAGATTATGACCAGATTGTGACCCTTCACCTGGAGAAGGATGTAGTTTTGGCAGTGGAAGACTTAGTCATTCGACCACTCAACGAAAACAAGCACGTAGCAATTAAAAATCGATTACTACAAAAATTTGCGGAATCTCCAGAGTCGAAACTGCGCCGACTTCTGCTGGGTGGAGATACATCTGGTCTAAAACCATCTGAGATCCTGGCCAACTTGCGACGACTAGCTCCGGACCCGGGCAGCGAGAACATCATTCTCACTCTTTTCCTGGCAGAGATGCCGGTGTCAATTCGCACCACTCTTACAGTCTGGGAAGAGACGGACTTGGATAAGCTCGCTAAGATCGCAGACAAGATGCTCGAAGCGGTAATCCACAACGCCACTTTTGCGATCAGCACGAATACGTCGACTGCAGCGGCCCCACCTGTTTGCGAAACTTTTACCGAAGACCCCTGGAAAAAGATCAACGACAACTTGCGTTCGCTATCACAGAAGTTTGACGTATTGCAAAAGGATGTCAAACGTCTCCAATTCCAAGGACGCTCACGCAGTTCATCGCGTGGCCACGTACAAACTGGAAATTCGAATCAACAGGCATCTGGGCCTCAAGAGAAGCTTTGCTTCTACCACGACCGATTTGGAAAAAACGCTCAAAGGTGCCGCCCTTCATGTTCCCGCTCCTCGTAGTTAAACTAAAGGACCTGTCGCCCGACACGCTGGTCGGCGGCAGTACAAATATATCCAGCGAGCCCACAGTTCAGCCAGCTGTTCCACAGGAGCAGCGCCTACACGTCACCGATCGCACATCTCCCATCCGTTTCCTCGTTGATTCTGGATCTGTGGTTTCCGTCATACCACGAACGCTGGTTAGACAAAAAACTACTCTGAGCGATTTGACACTGTACGCACCGAACCAGACAGTCATTCATACTTATGGAAAGTACGTCACTCAGCTGAACTTGGATCTTCGCCGAAATTTTACATGGCCGTTCATTATCGCTGACGTGCACACAGCTATTATTCGGCAGACTTTTTGAGCAAATTCCAATTGCTCATTGATCTTAAAAACCAACGCTTAATCGACTCAGTTACTGGACTATCAACATCAATTTGTCGACGTGACAAAGCCATCGATAAAAACAGCTACGCAACACGGCGCAACAAATGGAATACCTGTTGCTGATAGACCACGACGCCTCTCCGGTGAAAAACTTGTCACTGCCAAGAGAGAAATAAACTTCTGTTGCTGATAGACCACGACGCCTCTCCGGTGAAAAACTTGTCACTGCCAAGAAAGAAATAAACTTCTTGTGGAGTAAGGCATATGTCGCCCGCCAAAAAGTCCTTGGTCCAGCCCGTTACATATGGTTACCAAAAAAGATGGTGGCTAGCGGGCATGCGGAGATTATCGAAAACTTAATTCAATTACCATACCAGATCGCTACCCCATCGCCCATATACACGACTTCACGGAGCAACTGCAAGGTAAGAAGTTTTTTTCAACCCTCGATTTGGTTGAAGTATACTACCAAATTCCCATGGCAGAAAACGATATCCAAAAAACAGCGGTGTGCACTCCTTTTGGACTCATTGAGTTTCAATACATGCCGTTTGGGTTAAAAACGCGACTCAAACATTTCAACGCTTTATGGACAACATCTTTCGCGGCATGGACTTCGTTTATTGCTACATAGACGACATACTTATAACGTCGCATTCCATCGTTGAACACGAAGAACATCTTCGGGCTGTCTTGCAAGTACTTCAGAAACATGGCCTAATCATCAATCTGACCAAATGCCAGTTTGCGCAATCTTAAGTAAACTTTCTCAGCAATACGATCAACGAATTTGGAATTAAACCACCCACCGAACGCATAGATGCCATTCTTAATTATGCACGTCCTGAAACCATAAGCCAACTTGGTCGTTTCTTGGGCGTTATAAATTACTATCGCAGATGTTTGGCTCGATCATCACACATACAAGCACCGCTCACTGATTTGCTAAAGGATGTTAAAAAAAAATGATCAACGTAAAATTGAATGGACATCAGAGCTCCACGCAGCCCTTTTGTCTTGTCCCGCACCAAAATCTGAACTTCAGCTGGTTTGCGATGCTTCCGATTTTGCTATCGGAGCAGTTTTGGAGCAGCGTACACACGCAAAATTGGCAACCTCTAGGATTTTTCTCAAAGAAGCTGAGCAAAACGGAGAAAAATTACTTTACGTACGACCGAGAGCAGCTCGCTATCTTCGAATCCATTAAATATTTCAAACATCTTGTTGACTGACGCATTTTTGTCATCAGAACGGATCACAAGCCGCTCGTGTACGCATTTCAGCAGCGACCAGAGAAAGCATCACCGAGGCAGCTACGACATTTGGCTTACATCTCTCCATTCTGCACGACTATTATGCATGTGAAAGGATCCGAGAATGCAGTCGCTGACGCTTTTTCAAGATTATGCTCCATAACAATGCCGACTGTCATCAAATTATCGCAAATTGAAGAGGAGCAAGCGTCAGATCCTGAACTGAACCTTTTAAAAGGAACCACATCTTTAAAACTTCAAAGTGTTCGATTTGATGAAAACATCTCACTCTACTGCGATATTTCTACAGGAAGCGTTCGTCCTTATGTACCCAAATCTTTGCGCAATGCTGTGTTTTCGTTCGTTCACGGTTTCTCTCATCCCAGTGGTCGGTCAACAGTTCGTCAAGTGCGCCAAAAGTTTGTATGGCCCTCGATGAATAAAAATGTCCTCGAATGGTGCAGAGTTTGTCTACCTTGTCGCTCTAAGCGCTCTAAGATCCACAAACAGAACCACCTCTCACCAGAAAAGATCGAAGTGCCAAACGGTTCATTTGACCACGTACACCTTGACATTGTAGTTATGCCATTACAACAAAACTATCGGTACTGTCTGACGATGATTGATAGATTTACGCGATGGCCAGAGGCTGTACCTCTCTCAAATATTACTGCTTAGACAATAGCTACGGCGTTCTGGACTCACTGGATATCTCGATTTGGTTCTCCAAAAACGATAACTACGGATCAAGGAACACAATTTGAGTCAGCAGTTTTCAAACATCTTGCTAATCTATTTGGAAGTAAACACATACACACGACGGCCTACCATCCTCAGTCAAACGGACTCATAGAGAGGTGGCACAGATCCTTTAAGTCATCTTTGATGTGCAACAGAGGTACTCCGTGGCCGGAGTTACTGCCAACAGTTTTGCTTGGACTGTAACGAACATCCGCTAAATAAAAAACTAAGACTGGGTGTTACGGACGGGTTAGAGCGTAGGCAAAAATGTGAAGCGGCTTTGGCTCGTTGGCTAGTGGGGTGGATCTTTGCCTCTTCGATTATTATCAAAAATCGGATTGCGTGCAAGGACAAACCAAAACTAAGGCCGGGGAGAGAAAGCACTACTACACTTGGACTATTGTCGGGCGTAAGGCCCCCTACACCTGCGATCGAGTCTACCGCTTTTCCACCTCAGCTGTTAAAGAGGCGGCATTCAGCCCACCCTTCTATTGGCCGTTCCATAACCCTTTTCCTTCCTTCAGAACGGCCCCTTCGCGGTTGCGGCTCTACGGGGGTCTCATGTCCGCCGAGGACAAACACTTAATTTACCACATTATAAACATTTTATTTATCAACTATCAAATTAAAAACCTAGCAAAATGAACATCTCCCAAATCATAGGACTCGGCGGGAATGACTAAATTCGGTGCCTTTTCCTTTTTAAAGTCTTCGCGAAATTAAACCACTTAAATTTTGGCGATGGTTTTCACGACTTAATCGGTGGAAGGTTGAAATGGAAAAGAACGCTAATGCCGCTTGCCAATGGCGGCAAACCCCTTAACAGCAGAAATGAAAACATTTCGCCCTGTTGACCTTATACGCTTTCTCTTACCCCTATTCCTAGTTCGGCAACCAACCCAAAGATGGCGCCAGCTCCGATCTGTTCCCACTTGACTACCAGCGCTACAGGACTTCGTACCTGTTTCAAGGAGGACATCAAATCTTTAGCCTCAGAAATGGTATACGGAACACCTATTCGACTGCCAAATTAGTTTTTTACCGACTTGGACGATATGGTTGACCCCACCTCTTTTTTGAGTATCTTTCGAGAGCACATGCAAAAAGTGCGACCGACATCAACAGCACATCATATCAAGCAGAAGATGTTCGTATTGAAAGTGATCGATAAATGTACGCAAGTATTTCTCCGCACTGACGCCGTAAAGCAGCCTCTGGAAGCCCCTTTGACACTGGTCCTCATGAGATTGTCAGACGCGAAAACGATCGTGTTTTCACTATCAGACTCAATGGCCATGAGACCGCAGTATCAGTTGATCGCCTCAAAGCAGCATTTTTAGTAAAGGACGAACGCCAGTTGGATTCAGAAGAAGTTACCCCTAGACTGACCAGGATATATGAGAGAAGTCATGGAGTTAACTTTTCAAACCAGGACTCGTGACGCATTCACTGGAGGGGGAGTACTGTGGCAGCAGCGCCAACAGAAGCTTGCCAGCTGACTAAAAAGAATGGTGTGGCAACACTCGGGGGACTTATCGGCAAGAATAAGCGAGCGACACACGTGTCTTGATAATATTAATAAACTCTGTAGTTCTTAATCTCAATAAAACTTTAATGGCAAACATACTTCGCCATACAAACATATCTCCATCTCTGGCGCACTATCCTAAGCTGAGTAACGGGTATTTAACGGGATAAAGGGGAGTAGTTGTTGTAATCGTCATGTATTACAATTGCCAAAAATGAGTTCCTAAGGGAAGCATGCCGAGTTTAGCAAATGTTTAATATTTTTCGATTCAATCGCGCAATTTTTTGACGTCTCTCATGTAGTTAAAACCTCTGCTTTATGTTTGACGTATCTTATTTGTGAAATCTAAGCTCTTTATACATCATTGCAGTCATTGTGGAGCGAATGGGAGATAAACAAGGCAATTTTTATATACATATCAGTTTCCAAAGCGGATAATGCAACAAAGTCTCGCTTTGAAGAACAGTTTGAACAGTAAAATCGGCGATATCAGCATGTAGCCTCTAAGGAGGCAACTAAGACTAAGGGGAAGCCTACCCAAGGTGTGATTACGGGGCATTTAAAATCATCTTTTTCAACCATTTGTTCATTAATTGACAAATTAAGAAGGCGTCAAGGTGTCGAGTTTGTTTTGTTAACACGCTTCTTCACAAATTCGTAGCAAAGCTCCAACTACCTGTTTCAGTGCATCATGTGCGGGCACAGACAAATTAAGCAGTTCTTGATCATCTCAACCAAGCCTTCTCAAGTCACGTGGCTATCAGAGATCAAGTGATTCTTGCTCCTGCTGTAGTGAAGGTAAGACAAAGGATCGTTCGGCTCCAATTGGCACGGGTGTTTTTGGATACTGGCTCGCACAAAAACTACAGCGTTACGCAGAGAAGAATCAATATAAGTCATTACCACGGTTGGACAAAATGTTTCACTACTACGGCACAAAGTCTACAAATCAGTTATATGTCGCGTTTTGCCACCGAATTTCGGGTTCTAAATCAATATCAACCCGACCATGAAGTAAACTTTGCTTAATGGATTATTTCAGCAAATATCAAGCTGGCGACCCTCGTTTCTACAAGCCTGCAAGAATAGATTTACTGAATTGTGCAAAATCCTCCTTAAATAAAATTTGGTTTCCAACATCCATTAGTGCAATTATCTTAATTGACATTTATTGTTTCGGAAATAATATACACAACATGCCATCAACATCAAAAGTTGTCTTAGCAACTTGCATAGCACGCGCTATCATGCAGAGAGAGAGGGAGGCTCTTAAGCTGTCGCCAGCATCCGAAACAAGCTGAATCTGCAGCAAGGCCAGCTTCGAATATTTGAAGCGATGGCGAAGGCTGTTTGCTGTCAAGCAGCCGATTTGGCAAAGCTGGATTACCTAACCAACTTGCAGCAGAGCTACGTTAAAATATTGGAGCTGTTGCTTATTTTCAAATAATTGAAAATTTATATAAAAAAATAAAAATAATTAAAATTATAAATTATAGTAGTATAAACTGCTATATATATATATATTCGCAATTGCCCGGTTTTTACATAGCGTCGGTTTTACATTCGATTACTTGAAGTTGGCTGCGATCAATATCGATACTTAACATTTGAGCAGAGTTGCCAGGTTGGCCACTTTACAATAGGAGATACTTTTAGAAGCTAACGACTATTAAACAGCTAGCCGTTACATTCAAATACTAGTTGCCATACATTTACATTAAAGAGTTATACTTAATTATACTTATATCCAGTTACTTATCCTACTACAATTCGGCCATCCTGACTGGTTGATCACCTGATCAAGACATATGCTTATGCTTATTTTATCTTTATAATATATGGTTACACAAGTTTCATTTTCTTGTTATAAATTACATTTTTATTTTTGTTTTTAAATTTTTTTACTCTTTATCCAGTGTCTTAAATTTTGCGCACTCCAAACACCTAGGTAAGGACTTCGTGCTAATTGAAACCCTTCGACGTCTTTTAATAAAAATCTGTCATTGCGCATCGCTTTTGCAATCACATATGGTCCTTTATGTTTGGGAATCAGTTTCCTAGCAGTCCCAACCGTCGAGTCAAAATTCTTCACCATTACATAGTCTTCTTTTTTATACCCTCTAGCCTTTACACGTTTTTTATTATACAATTTTTCATTATTTTTTATCATTTTAATTATCATCATTTTTATTATTTTAATTTTTTATTTTCATTTATGTCCTCTAGCTTTTCCTTAAGTTCATCAACAATATTTCCTTTTTGTTCTACTCCAAATAGCATTTTACTCGGAAGTTGCCTTATACTTCTGTGCAACGTATTATTAAGAGCATGTTCTATTTTATCTATAACATTGTCCCAGTATACACCTTTACTTTGATCAACTAATTTTGCTATCATTGGTCCAAGGCTCCTGTTAATCCTTTCGACTTGACCATTGGCCTGTGGTGAGCCTGTGGCTCTCTTGATATGTTTCACGTTATACTCTTCCATGAATTCTTCGAAGTCCTTAGACGTAAGCCAACTACCGCGATCTGAAATTATGCATTTTGGACGACTGTATGCCCTAAAGTAATCTTTTAATGCCGTTATCACTTCCCTTGTACTTGTTGATTTAGTTGAATAGAGTCTTACAAATTTCGTAAATCCATCAACTACTACAAAAATATGCTTTTTTGCTCTCGATGAGTCTACTGGACCATAATGGTCAATGTGTATTAGCTCGAATGGGTTGTTTCCCTTGGGAATACTGTTCAAAAAACCTTCTCCTTTACCTGATTTTGGTGAAAACGTTACACATTTTAAACAATTTTCTATATGCGCAACGCACTTTTCTTTTAAATTTTGAAACCAATACGTTTTTGAAATTATGTCCATCATTTTATCTCTTCCTACATGTCCTATTTCGTTATGGTATTTATATAGTACCTGATCTTCCATTTCTTCTGGCACGTAAAATAGTATCCTATTGTCATTTGCTTTTCTGTACACTACACCATTTCTCATTTCAAATAATTTAA
Source organism: Drosophila subpulchrella (assembly GCF_014743375.2). Taxonomy (NCBI): domain Eukaryota; kingdom Metazoa; phylum Arthropoda; class Insecta; order Diptera; family Drosophilidae; genus Drosophila; species Drosophila subpulchrella. Next base: position 535,437 of record NW_023665693.1, on the reverse strand, counting down.
GTTCTGCTTTCTCTAAGACGGTTTTAAGCTTCTTAATTCTTAAATCTTTTCCTTGACAAATGACTAAATTTTCCTCAAAGATGTTGGTTTCCACTATTAGAATATTATTATACCTGCTGAGAGCATCCACATGTTGCATTTTGTTTCCAGCCCTGTGACATATCTTAAGATCATAGTTTTCTTCTTCTTCGGGTTAAGTTCTGCCTTATTAAGTGTTAACTTAAGTGCAATACAGTCGGTTACCAGTCTTACATGTTTTCCTTGCAAATATATCCTAAATCTACGAAGAGCATAAATAACTGCCAAAGTCTCGAGTTCAAAACTATGTAATTTAGCCTCATCTGCAGTAGTACGCTTAGAGAAATAGAATACAGGGTGTAACTTGCCATCATCTTTCTTTTGTAACAGTACCGCACCAAATCCTAGAGCGCTTGCGTCACAATGTAATTCTGTATCGTCTTTGTAATTATATAATGCTAGTACTGGTGACTCAATAAGTTTTTCCTTTAGAGTGAGAAAACCATTCATCTCTTCTTCACCAAATTGAAATGGTTTGTCTTTCTTTAACAGGTCGTACAAAGGTTTTGCTATTGTAGAGAAATCCTTTATAAACCTTCGAAAATATGAAGAAAGTCCCAAAAAACTTTGTACTGCCTGTACCTTGGAGGGAACTGGAAAATTTTTTACGGCTTCAATGCCCTTATCGTCTGCCCTGATGCCATTCTCGGAAATCAAAAATCCTAAATACTTTATATTTGATTTCAAAAACTCACATTTATCCATTCTAAGTTCTAATCTGTTCTGTGTAAGCCTTTTAAATATTTCTTCTAATGTTTCCAAATGCTCATTAATGTCTTTGCTGGCGACCATTATATCATCCATGTACACTACTACTTTGTTGTCTCTAATCATGTCATCGAAAATTTTATTAATAAAGCGTTGAAAAACAGCATGTGATTCGCTTGGTCTTATTATCTCGCTTTTCAAATATTCGTCAAGTAATTTTTGAAGCTTATCCTTTTCTGTATATGATAATCGTCGAGGACTACAACTGAAAGGTTTTGCATTATCTAGGCATAGCTTCATTTCTGCTCTAATCATTGGCTTTTCAGGTCTAGTTGCTTTTACATAACTGTTTTTAATTATTTTCAAGAAACGACATTGTATTCGATAAGTAATGCTTTTGTCCCAGTTAAATTCAATCGTTTCGTTGTTTGTACAGTCGAAATTAAGTATTTCGGTTTCAAAATTGTCTATTTCTAGTTGCCTGTTTACATTTGTACATTCCGTTGTTTCATTGTTAAGTCTCATAACTGTCTGACCGATATTTTCACTATTTTGTCTCGTAACTGTTTGACTCGTTGTTTCACTGTTTCGTATCATCGCCCTGTGACCTATTCTTTTATTATGATCTTTCACGACTGCATGTTCCGCTTTTACAACTTCAGTCGCCAATTCCAAAACATTCTCGGTTATATAGTCAGCTAAACACTCAATATTATGATTTAATTCAGCAATGCGCAACGGCAGATCCCTAGTAGCACTCGTCGGGTTATTTTTTGATATATCTTCTACAGTTATCATCTTTAAAGTTCTTAAATCTAAATTTAAATCGCAAGCTTCCATGAAATTTCTACCCAAAACCACATCATGTATCATAGACTCATTGGCAACAACTGTTAAATTGAAGTAACATTTTATTTTTCCTTTTAATACAAAACATAAAATTTTTCCATAGATTTGTAATGGGCTTCTATTTATACCAAAATAATGTTCTTTAACTTCATGTAGTTGGGCCTCCCTGGGCAACAAAGATACTTTAAGCAATGAAATTGGACTGCCAGAGTCTAAGATGCATGCTGTAACCATAGGAGATATAATTTGACTGTCAAAATGAATTTTAATATACCTTACATATTTGTTTTCAGCATTCCCCTTTCTTTCCTCGCATTGGGCTACGAAGTGACCGAACTTGCCACAAGCATAGCAAGATCCTGGCACCCTTGCTGGCTTTCGACAATCCTTAGCGATGTGTCCTCTGGCGTTGCAATTACCGCAGCGGAATCCTCCGTTGTCGCTCCTATTCCTGCTCAGCTCCTTCAACGCAGACTCCTTTGGCTTGTCCAAACGGATACCAGCAAAAGCACGGAGAATTTGCATCGGATCTGTGAAGCATTGGATCCGGGCTTGATCACGCAAATTCTGTGCTGGTATTCCCTCGACTATCTGGTAAACCAATTCGTCAGGTTCAATGTTGATGCTGCTTGCTAGCATTGTCTTTGCTTCAAAATACACCGCGAACTTTTCGGTGTGATGCCACTTTAAACCTTCAAATTTGCGTCGCGCCTCTGCTTTTGAAAGCTTATCGCCGAATGCTAGTATCAGCTGTTCCAAAAGATTATCTGCCGGCTCCATAATACGCGTAGCATTTGCATGCAACCAGCGCTGAGCGCTGCCTTTCAGCTTGGACACAATCACCATTTTCATGCCCACTGCATCCAGGTTGTACATTTCAGCAATGTTGCGTACTTGCTGGCTCCAAATGTTTGCACACGAAGATCCATCGAAATCCATAATGGTTTCCTTGGCAAATGAAAGTGACATATTTGGCGCTCCTAGCCCTTTGTTTACAATTGCCACTCGTTGTTGCTCAACACTGTTGCTTTCATCTATATCGGTTCCGCTATCGATATCAACACTTCCATCGGTGTTTGGTATTTTTCCGCCAACTGCTTCCTTGAAGTTTTCGCCTTGCACTGCTCGCTTTATTCCCTCGCTGCTCACTGCTTGGTTGCAGTTTTCGGCCATGTTGATGACGTCATTGCCAACTGCTTGCGACGCGGCTCTTACTTGCGAAAGAATGTTCTGGAGTTCCTTTCTACCAGCTTCGATTTCAGCGCGTATTTGTTGTAGCGACAATACTCCTTCGGCTACGGCAAACCACTCGTCTCCCTTGGGCCTTGAAGCCGCTGCAGGAATCAGTTCCGACCTAGGGTTGGCATCCTCAGCAGAGAAATCCTCCCCCAAGTCATCAGCAAGGTGCTCGTTTTCAGCGTCCTGCGGTAGTGGGGACTCTGGGCAAGTTCCACGAACTAGAGGGTCCACGCCATTTAGTCGAGCCGCCAGTTCGGCCTTATTGCCGATCGTCGGCAAGTTTAATGCCGCCAACCACCTTTTTAGCTGGACGACCGTGAACTGTTGGGCATCAATTAGATCCATTTTATGGGTCTGGACCACTTCTGAAGTTTATAGTAGTATAAACTGCTATATTAATTAACACACTTTATTAATCTTGACTGTTCTCCTTCACTTCTTATTCGCAATTGCCCGGTTTTTACATAGCGTCGGTTTTACATTCGATTACTTGAAGTTGGCTGCGATCAATATCGATACTTAACATTTGAGCAGAGTTGCCAGGTTGGCCACTTTACAATAGGAGATACTTTTAGAAGCTAACGACTATTAAACAGCTAGCCGTTACATTCAAATACTAGTTGCCATACATTTACATTAAAGAGTTATACTTAATTATACTTATATCCAGTTACTTATCCTACTACAAAATGTATAAGTTTTAATGTAAATGAAATGATATGTAAGTGATTTCCTTCTCATACGAGCTTCATAGTTGGGCTTACACTTAAGCTTTGCTTACAGCTGAATGGCTTACTTTTTTACTGGTAACTTTGTAACTTTAATATTATGAGTACTGCTCGTGTGAGAGCAGTCGTACTAAATCAGCGCCAAAAATATTTAAATTGGAAAGCTACGATTCTTAATTTAGTCGCTACTTAAGAATCCCTAGCTAGGCCCCTCAATTTAGTCGATCTGGCATGTCTGTCCGCCCGTCATGCTGTGATCTCGGATACTATGTATAAAAGCTACCAAAGCTCTGGAGATTACTCTAACTCTAACTCCCACAAACTGCAAAAAATAGTCGGTATTTTATTTTATTTCGGGCCATTAGTGAATAAGTTATAGTCTCACGCCCGTACCTAGAAAAAACTTCGTCAATGACGTTACATCCAGGAAATATAAATAAAAAGTATAAAATGTAAAAATGCTAACTAAATAAAAATGTTTTACGCCTCTACTCAAAGGTATGTTTATTTTGAAGCTGATTAGCTGAGTAACGGGTATCTGACAGTCGAAGCACTCGACTCCATTCTCCTTTGATTTTTATTTCACGAATTCAACTATTCATAAAATTGATAGCTTAAACAAAGTACAAGCAAATACTTTTCGTTTCGATTTGCAGTTATCAGCGAAGATCCCGAGTTCACAGATGTGATCGAGAATGTTACTGTTCCCGCGGGGCGTAATGTAAAATTAGCTTGTTCGGTTAAGAACCTTGGCTCTTATAAGGTAAGTATAATAAAATAATAATGGCGCACAATTTTACCACTTAACTGAAGTTTATTGCGTTTCTTAAGGATAGTTCTTTGGTAACTTTGAGATTTTTTTCTAAGAAAACTGGTAAGATTTATTTAGTTGAATATTTTTTTATTTTTTAAGAGTCATTTTAATAACAACCACATCGAGAAGGAAACGATGATGTAAATTGATATGAATATGCATCATACTGATATGAATATTTGACAAATTGGCAAGAAAATTAAGTATTTTAGTGTTTTTATATGAATTTCGTACATTTCGTTTCCGGATTTTTTAGAAGGAAATGCATTTAAACTGCAATAGCGCTTTATAAGAAAGTTGTTGTCTAGCGATTGATCTTAACTTGAAAATAAATATTGCTATGCTCTTTTTAAGGAAATGACCAACCTCCAGCTTATGTTCTTCCTGGCAGGACCTGTCACCTACTGCACCAACACGTACATTACTTATCTAAAGAAAAAGCCATTTGAAATTGTTGCTAAAAAAAAAATATAGTCAAGGAACAATATGCGATGCTAACTTGTGAAATTTTTCATCCTTGTTGGCTCAAAATAGTCCCCATGTAATTTTCACTACTCTTGCCTGAATAAAAATTTCATCACTGATTAATTTGTTAATAGCAATGAAATAATCAATTGGCGCTGAAAAAATTTTCCCCTAATCCAATCTCTGCGTCCCTCAGATCTCGCCGTTGCAGTCTCAGCCTTGTAGCATCAGCATCTTTCCGCATTCTCGTCATCTTCGCAGTTGCTAGGGGCTCGCCTGCCTCGAGGCTTGTGGCGAGTTTTAAGACTCCTCACATGGAGGGGAAGCCCTTTCTTCGGAAAATGTTTTGATCGTGGAGCTTTCCCCTCACGTGCACACACTATCGACGAATCTCATCCTCCTCGTGTCCTGCTCCTCATACTCCGCTTCTTGCGTCATGTCCCTTGAGGACATTCAACATGAAAACAAGAACCTTAGTTGTAAGGCATGTTAATAAACTTTGTGCCTCCTTAGGCTTGTATCAAAAACTACTCATTGGTAGCACCTCTGTAGGTCAGTAACATCTCCGTGTCAGCATGGCAGCATACATCAACAAACACTAACCTTTTGGAGCTTACTTCATTTATGATGAGGGAATTTAAAAAACATTTTCAAACAGACAACATTTACACTGACTTCAGCAAAGCATTTGACTCTGTAAGTCCCGTTCTCTGATTAGAAAACTCGATTTATAAAGGTTTCCTGTTGATCTTTTAAGATGGAAGTTAAGTCCTTCCCGAGGGGCCTCGTATGTCCCCGGGAAGGACCGACTTTATACCTAGACATTCCGGTGTATTTGTGCTGTCCCAAGCGTAGCTCCTTCCTCCCAATCGATAGCGTTGGCCCTTGCATACGTTAGAGTTCCTCCCAATCAATAGCGTTCGCCCTTGTATACGTTATAATTCTTCTTTATTCAAATAAACTTAAGCTGACAAGTTGTGTTGGTTCGCCGGTCCAATTGGCTCTGCCCCCAGTCTTCTGCGTCGACACCTGCTAGAGCCCCGTGAGTCCGGTCCCGGCGTCGACGTCGGCGTCAGCGTCAGCGGCTGAAGTTTTGCCGACCTTGCAATTCTCACCGTGCTCCACTTGCACGGCGAGCGGTCAGCGTTCCCGAGCCAGGCCAGCGGATGTCGTTGTGCTGACTTGGCACGGGGTGCGGGGGGCAGGTAGGTCAGCGCCCGGCCGGCGCATGTTGCCGCGCTGCGTCGGCATCGCGGCGGGGGGAAGGTGAAGCCGGCCGGCCAGCCCTCTGTTGTTAACTTCGCTGCTGCTCCATCGCTGCTGGTACCATAACTTAGCGGCTGCAGCCACTCGAATATTTTGGTGTTGCTGGGTGGCCGAGAGGGGTGATGAGAGAGGTGCGGTATCCGGTATCGGTGTCGAGGGGGGGTGCGTTTGGCCGGTGTTAACTTGGATATTATGTTATCTGAATTGCAGAACACAAAGAGTACTTTTTAAAAAGTCTCTCTCTTGTCTTCTGCACGAAACCTACGGTGTCCCACAAGGGAGCCACAAGGGGCCGCTACTTTTTACTTTATTTATAGACGAACTTCCCTAAGTTATAACTCATTTTCGTGTACTACTGTAAGCAGGTGATATTAAATTATGCCTTCAGTACAAGGATACCTTTTGCCAGTCCGACTTGCAGTCCGATTAGAATAATTTTCAAGCCTGGTGCTCTGACAATGGCTCTAAGTGTAAGGTAATGACTTTATCTCGTGTCAATCCTCAACATGCGAAATACACGCTGAGTGAGGGCTCATTGGATAGAATAACTCTAGTTAGCGAACTTGGCTTTTTTTGGACCCAAGCTTAAAACTTGCTGATTATATTTCGTCTATGGTGAATAAAGCTAGGGGTGCGCTTGGGTTTATTAAAAGGTGGTCAAAGGAATTTGATGATAATTATATTTCTAAGACCTTACTTATTTTGCTTGTCCGCCCGATACAATCGTATCGAATATGTACAGAAGTCCTGTTCGCTATTTTTTTTTAGGGCGCCTAAGTTGCAATACTTAAAACAGTCTTTATTTATAACCCCTTTCGAGGTGAAATTGATAGCTTCGGCTTGGTAAGCCAGATAAACTTTTCTGTTCCATACAGCCTTCTAGCTTTTATAGTTTCTGAGATCTTAGCGTTCAAACGGACGAACGAACAGACCCTGATTAAGATGACATTTCGTGTACATCTCACTTTTTAATTGCAGTTAATACAAGGAAGAACGCTATAGTCGAGTACCTCGACTAGCAGATACCCGTTACTCAGCTAAAGGGACCAAAGGGAATTGGAGATATGCAAGCAGCAAAGCGAGATTGAAATGCGCTACCTACCCGCGATCTCAGTGGTTATGTGTGCGGTAGACAGATTTAAGTGTTACGGGGGTTAGAGTTGGCGTGGCAAACTTTTTTGGGTCAATCGATAGGTATTAACGAGACAAATACATTTCAGCTAACATTTTTTATCTAGCATGAAAATTGTGGGCGCCACAGAATTGGGCGGCTTGTTGGCGTTAGAATGGGCGTAAAAACCTTTTTTTTGGGTCAATCTATAGGTATTGACGAGACCAGTTCAAATTTGTTTTCTAGCATACAAACTGTAGGCACCACAGTTTTGGGCGGCTTGTGGGCGTTAGAGTGGGCGTGGCACCCTACTGAAACAGCTCAGGAATCTACATACCAAATCCCAAGTTAGCTTTTGTAGTTTTCGAGATCTCAGTGTTCATCCGGACGGACAGACGGATAGACGGACATGGCTAGATCGACTCGGCTAGTGATCCTGATCAAGAATATATATACTTTCGTCGGAAACGCTTCTACCGGTTACATACCTTCCGAGGAATCTAGTATACCCTTTTACTCCACGAGTAACGGGTTCAAATATTTGTTATTTAATACCAAAGAAAATTGCACACAGTTGTTTTAAGGTAACATCGAAACTGACATTTACCAGACAAAATTAGGAAAATATACAGTGTTAGGTAGAGGTCTTAGAAGACAAGGTTTAGAGAAAGTGCGCAAAAAAGCACTTTTGTACTAACTGAGCTTACTGATAATTATAAACTCTTCGATATTAATAGGGTTTCAGAAGTGGAAAGAGCTGGAATCACTTTGTAGCTCTATTTAAAAATTAAAATTATTTGAAAGATGTTGTTTTCTTTGAGGTTACTACACACGATTATACGAGCGCCGCAATTAATAAATACAATATCAAGATCACAAACACAGGATGGAAGCCCCTCTGATTGGACGGTATTTCTTATACACACGATTATACGAGCGCCGCAATTAATAAATACAATATCAAGATCACAAACACAGGATACAAGCCCCTCTGATTGGACGGTATTTCAAACACTTTTTGACAATTTAAACTATTAAAAATAATAGGTGCTTTACCAGCGCTGCCACCTCGTTGAAATAAAAACAGGCTTTCATAGCGGATAACTTAACTGTGGTGCGCACTATTTTGTTAGTAACATTCTATATTGATGTTATCCTTACACATTCTGATAAGCAAAACCAATTTTTAACGACTTTTACAAAATGGATTTTGGCAAAAAAGGCAAGATTCCCCATAGTGGGCTGTTTCGCAATGCTGCAGAAAGTCGCCCAGAATCCTGGCAATGCCTTGTAATTGCTTCTTCAGCTGTTCCTTTGCTAGCGCCCTTTTTTCCTCCTTCCTCAAAAAGTCAGCGCGTCCTCTATCTCCGCTTTAGCTGCCAAGTAGCCGGTGGAGGTCCTGTGGTTCCCCAAGGAAGTGATCGTATGAGATCCCATGTAGGGAGGGAAGTCCCACTTGGCGTGCTCCTTTCCACTAGGATTCTCTAGTGGATCTCTGCCAGCTATTCAACTATTCTGCGGACTAGTCCTGTTGTGGTATTGCTTCCTGTCGGTGAAATACCACAATAATTGGAAACAACTTGGACTTGGTGTACTTTTTCATCTGCATTGACCTTCTGCAGGCTTTTTTGGCGTTTTCCTCCATTTGTATACCCGTTACTCGTAGAAAAACATGTAACAGGCAGAAGGAAGCGTTTCCGACCCCATAAAGTACATATATTCTTGATCAGGATCACCAGCCGAGTCGATCTAGCCATATTCGTCTGTCTGTCCGTCCGGATGAACTCTGAGATCTCGGAATCTATAAAAGCTAGGCTATTGGGATTTGGCATCCAGATTCCTGAGCTTCTTACGCAGCGCAATTTTTTTTCAGCAGCGTGCCACGCCCACTCTAGCGCCCACAAACCTCCCAAAACTGTGGCTCCTACAGTTTGGTTGCTAGAATAAAAGCTTTAACTGAAATGTATTGTTCTTATCAATACCTATCGATTGACCGAAAACAAAGTTTGACACGCCCACTTCAACGCGCACAAACCGCCCAAAAACTTCAAAAAATCGTAAATATGAACGTGGATATCTCAGAAACTATCAAAGATAGAGAATCGGGATTTCAGATTTCGATTCCGAAGCCTTGTACGCAGCGCTAGTTTGTTACGCGAAAATGCCAAGACCACAAACCGCCAAAACCTGTGGCGCCCACAGTTTGCATGGTAGATAAAAAATGTTAGCTGAAATGTATTAGTCTCGTCAATACCTATGGATTGCCCCATAACAAAAGATTGCCACGCCCACCCTAACGTCAACAAGCCGCCTAAGCCTGTGGAGCCCACTATTTTCATGCTAGAAAAAAATTGTAACTGAAATATTTTAGTCTTGTCTATACCTATCGATTGACCCAAAACAAAAATTTGCCACGCCTACTCTAACGCCCATAACGACTAAGTCTTTCTACCGCCCTCATAACCATATATTGAGATCGGGGGTAGGTGGCGCATTTCAATCTCGCTTTGCTGCTTGCATATCTCACCTTCCCTTTTGTCGTAATTTTCGTATCGCATTTTTTCAGGTATTTCCTTTGCTCATCTGAGTACCGCGGTGAAAAACAGACCCGACGAAAAGCGTTATCTGCGTATTTTCCTCTCGCTCACTCCTATGGATAGCTCGTGGCTTTCGTCGGTGTGTGTACTAGGCTAAAGTTGCCCAATTATTTTAAGAGTCTGTGTGCAGAGTCTATAACACCGCAATGTCTATAAATAAAAACAATGAGTGTGAATTCGTATATTGGGTATTTATTGTATTAATTATGGCATTAAACAATTTTGTTGACTGAATTGCCGCGGTAAATCTCATATTCGATGGTAAGTTTTAAAATAAAAGTGAAACATTTTGCGCTGATTATTGTATTGTGCTAAGGGTTAGTATCTCTAATTCAAATATATTTAGTATATATTTGTTTACAAGTACCAAAATAGTAAAAACAGAACTGAATAGTACGAGTATTACGAATATATAATCCAACTTTTTTTTAATCAATCGATAGGTATTGACGAGACTGAAATGTGTTATTCAGTTAAAAGTTTTTATCTTGCATGAAAATTGTGGGCGTTGCATATTCGCGTAACAAACTTGCGCTGCGTACAAGGCTACGGCTAATCTAAATCTGAAATTCCAATTCTCTACCTTGTATTGTTTGCGAGGTATCCGCGTTCAAACTTACGATTTTTAAAAGTTTGTAAACGGTTTGTGGCCGTTAAGGTGGGCGTGGCAAAGTTTTTTTTGGGTCAATCGATAGGTATTGATGTAAACAATACATTTCAGCTAATATTTTTATTCTAGCATTAAAACTGCAGGAGCCACAGTTTTGGGAGGCTTGTGGGCGTTAGAGTGGGCGTGGCACCCTACTGAATCAAACCAATAGCTTAGCTTTTATAGTTTCCGAGATCTCAGCGTTCATCCGGACGGACGGACAGACTCGGATAGTGATCCTGATCAAGAATATTTACACTTTACGGGACCGGAAACGGGTATAAAAATATTAGTATCGTATTGAAAAATACCATACTGGTATAAAAATTACAATCATTTTTTTTCAAATTTTTTACGTGCTGCATACCAATGTGGCAGGAAAATTACCACATTGATATGATCTACAACATAAATTTGATAAGTTCAAAAATATCAATTTGAAATGTTTGTAAATATCAATAAGATTTGGCGACGTATGGGACCAAAATTTATATGAAAGAATAACCAGTTGATGACTAATTTTGTTTTTTTATCCGATATTATCAGGTAATTTATCGATGACGCTCCCTGTCTGAGTCTTGTAGATTTATTTTCTCTGCACTATGGTAAGATATTTGGTAGTTTTTTCCACGATACCACGAAATTCCCTGAGACAGAGTTAGCAGACTTCAGCGCAATGATGGGAACATCGAACTTGGCAGCGCACCAGATCACAATGAAGGTCGATGAACCAAATAAGCAGAGATAATACCCGAAGAATTCAAAAATCTAGTCCCATCCAAAAATCAATCGTGGTGTTGAAAAGGAAGACAGGCAAGTGAAGATTAAGTGTCGACTTTAGACAGATCAACACCCGTCGTCTGCAACCTTTCAGCGGGATTTGGAGCAAGTAATTGGTATAATACCTCACGCATTCGCCTACCAGGATGACATAATAGTGATCGATCGCACGCTTAAAGAACACAAAGAAAACCTGTGAGAAGTATTCCGACGTCAAGCCGAACGCAGAATGGCGCTAAGAAAATTTACTCAACAACGGAATGGGAGTGTTTGGCAATTGTCTGGGCGATCCGGAAGCTGAAGGCGTATACAGGAGTGGCTTTGCAGCATCGAAAGCCCCTCAACAGGACGATTTCGAGATAGCGTACAGAAAGTGTCAGCTAAACGTGGTGGCGGACGCCTTGTCAAGACAGCCACTACCAGAGACGCTACGAGGCATTTAGGAGACAACCGTGGCACTGGTTCCAGGAGGTTGCAGCTGGATCAAGGACATGTGTTCAAAGATTAGGATCCAACGATGACATTGTGGCCTGTCGGCTACCAGATACGAGGCGAATTAGCGTAGTAATGGCATGTCGAAGATGAGAGAAAGATGGAGAAAGACAATTGGGAGAAAGAGAGTTTGCAGAAAGAGATGTTGGAAAAGATAGTTTGAAGAACAAGAGTTTGGAGAATAAGAGGTTTGAGAAAGAGAGGTTGAAGATAGAGAGAGAGAGAGAGAGAGAGAGAGAACGAGCAGGACTTTGGACTCTGTCAAGTCAAGTTGTCATAAGCAGCGCCGTGGGAAGCCTGCAAGGAGCAAGATTGCTACGTCGAGACGTTCGGGATCGGTACATCATGGATCTCCGCATTGAGACAGAGGTAGGTGAGGTCCAGAGGGCATCACACGGCTAAGTCAAAGCGGTTTGTTTCTTACTTTGTCGCGACCACACCCTGGCACATCGCCCGGCGGGTCCGTCAGAGTCGAGCAATAGAGTTCTGCGACAAGGAACCCTTAACTCAAGGAAAAAGTTGTCTAGACCCAGTGTGCCTTGCCCGACTGAGCAGGACCTGGCGCGAAGGACGAGCGGTCGATCGATTTGTGGTTTCAATAGGCGTTGTTCTGGAGAGTCCAGCGATTACCGGCGAAGTCCCGGAACAGCAGTCGACCAAAGCCCTGAGTGCCCGAGAACCACACTACCAGCCTGAAAGGGCGAGCAGTAGACCGGTTGAGGCATTTAAAAGGCGTTGTCCTGAAGAGGCCCAACGGTTCAGCAAGTCCCGGAACGGCTATCGTCCAAGACCTCAAAGGGGCAGAGACCACGATATATCGATATATCGGCAGCGACATCAGTAGACATCACCGACAGCCACGTCACGTTCGCCGCGGAGAAATCATTGAGGAGCGCAGGAACGTCACGGACGTCAAGCAATACGGTGAGGCGCTGCCCTGGAGAGCAAGGCACCTGATCACCCTAGTCTGAGAACGGTGACGCTTCCCTAAACTCACGAGGCCGATCTCTCTGCGAGTCCAAGGAGCGACAAGCGGCCTCGAGTCAACGCGTCGGCAAGTGAGCAGGGGAGAGGAACACTACGAGCATCCCGAGTCACAGTTCCAGCAGCCCTTGGAAACAGCGCGAGACGACGAAAATAAGCCCACTTCTATCTACTGAGCTAGCCGCACGAATCTCGTAGCAAGCGGACCAACAAAATCATTTTCTTACATCTGGCGCCCAACGTGATTGTCCCAGCAGTGAATGCAACAGAAGCAGAATGGGAAAGAAGTTGATTTACTGCCTCAAGAAGGAGGACTTCGGTCATGTCGCACAGCGACTTAATATCATCCTGGATGGCAGATTTGACGACAAGAGAACGGCATTGTCTGAGTATTATTCAGAGACGAAGAACGACCCACAACTCGTCGATACTTGGCCGAGCTTGAATCAGCATTTCACGACAGAGCCGGCCCAAGCATCACATTAACAAATGCCGATAGAGACAACCTAGGTCCATAGGAGATAAATAAGCCAAGATAGGAGAACAACTGCGCTGGCCTCGAGACCTAACCAGACAGACTATGCTAACCAGGTCCGCGAGTGGTCGTTCAGATTTGACGGTGCGGAAAGACCATTCGAGTTCCTGGAGCAAGTGGAATGGTCAGCCAACACATATGGCCTGGATTTAGACATGATTCCCCGATCGATGCCGGAATTGCTTAGAGGAAGGGCTTTGAAGTAGTTCATTGCCAACAACAAGAAATGGAGAACCTGGGCGGATTTCATAGAAAACTTTCACACCTATTTTCTACCGAGAGATTTCTTAATCATGCTGGCGGTTCAGGTCAGGCAGCGGTAGCACGGCTTCAAAATGAAATCAGGCATGTGGAGGCTGTGCGTCGACTTCAGACAGATCAACGCGTAGTCTGAAAAAGATGCCCCGCATTAAGTACATCCTGGAACAACGAGGAAGCGCGTTACATCAGCAGCTTGGTCCTGAAAGATGAATACTGGCAGATCCCACTGGAAGTAAGCAGCAGGCAATACACGGCTTCACAGGACCAGGCATAAGCTTGTTCCAGTGGAGGGTAATGCCGTTTGGTCTCCACTCTGCGTCTGCAACCTTTCAGCGGGCTTTGGACCAAGTAATTGGCCCCGAAACGTCACCTCACGCATTCGCTTACCAGGATGATAGTGATCGGACGCACGCTAGAAGAATACAAGGAAAACCTAAGAGAAGTGTTCCGGCGTCTAAAGGAAGCAAACCTGTGGCTGAGTCACAAAGAACGCATATATATTTATTTGCTGAACTGGAACCACCCTCGACCGTCAAAGAACTCCAGCAATACCTGGGAGTAGCGTCGTGGTACCGCCGCTTTGTACCAGATCTGAAAAAATCGTCAAACCTCTGAATGATTTGCTACGCAAAGACGGTAAGTCGGAGTGGTCACCGGAGCACCACATGGCGTTTGAGGAAGTGAACGGACCCGGTGCTAGCATGCCCGGACTTCAGTAGAACTTTCACCCTTCAATCAGACGCCAGCGACTACGGCGTCGGAGCAATACACGGACACGGAGCGGAGAATAACAATTCAATAACGGAGAAGGAGTTGTTAAGTACGCCCTCCCCATACAAAGATTCACCCCAGCGAAACAACATCTTGAGTTGAGGGTAGGAGCCGCTATTGACTAACCAGACTCAGACTGATAAGGGCAGACAAGAAATGCAAAATCGACAACCCACGGGTGTCGCGTGGCCAGAAAAACGGCCCCGATTGACCTACCGGTAACCATACCCTAGCAGGTGGCAAAGTGCACCAGCCGGCCATTGACTCTTAAGATAGGGGAAATAGAGAAACCGGTGGGAACACCTAGTTAATTCATCGAGTATGGGGGTCCAGCGAAAGCTCAAGTCCGGTATAAAAGACCCCAGCCAAATAGATAAGACAGACAGAATTTGTTTTGATCTTCCTGGCACTGGTTTAGATGTGCAACTCCCCATAAGTGAGGACCACGACTGGAAGAAGACTAGTATCCCGAAGCTCATCTCAATCCTTCCCTGGAAGTCAACTTTATCCAGGAAAAAATCCTTGTTACTGGTCCTGTAATCGACCGCATCCTTAAGGAAGTCCACCTGCAAGCCCCGAAGGACGAAGAGTACTGGTGAACCAAGTGTATGGCCTAAGGATCCCAAGATGGGCAGCAAACCATCCAAAGTGGCCGGCAGCACCGCAAATGTTGTTAACACATTGGAGATCGTTGATCAAAAGGATGATATCCAAGATGTTAATAAAACAATGAAACTCGTCGTCGTTAAGATCTACAAGCGTTCTGTGCAGAGACGCCGCGACCAACATCACGCCCTAAAAAAAATAGTGACTCACATCGGAGCTAAACAAAGCAGCCGCAGCAAAGTGCCCACAAAAAAAATAAGACAATATACTGATAAAAAGGTCAGTTAAAATTGCATTAAATTACAAACAAATTGCAAGTGCATGCATTTCTAAATGCAAGTGAAATAGAACCAACAAATACAGTACGATGCATATATTCATACATCACTGTGGACGGCAGTACACGTAGTGGCGAAGCGCCCAAGAGAGCGTGCGAAGACAACTACTATATATAGCCGCAGAATTGAAAATCTGCAATTATAGTCCGATCGCCACGAGTAATACACCAATCGAAATGTATTGCAAAAACTAAGAAGATTGCATACCAAGACTTTCGAAATATAGATTTGTTTGGGATAAAAAGCGATGAAAGTGTAAAAGTAAAAATTTAGAAAATTGGAGCTGCTGGATACGGTGGGGATAAAAGCCCCCGGCTGTTTAGCTAGTTTAATTCTTACTGAGAATACGCGTCGAATGACATCTCATTTGTTGAAATCCGATGTTCCGTTCAAAAGTAATTCAAAAAACAAGATTTTCTTCTTCTTCCCAAAATGAAAATGTTATGCACGCTACAACAGAAAATTTACATGTAGGTAAATAAATATGTACTGTTGCGGGCCGAAATCATAAGTTTAATATAGTTTATTTATTTCATCGAATGTAATATCATTTTTCGTCACAATTGTTGATATCAGAAATTTTTGTTAAAGGCGCGTTCGCCACTACTTTTTACCTCGTTAAGAGGTGTTTTTGTTTGATATTTATACAGCCATAGTATTATATTTATTTTGTAACGTAATTTTTGTGTTATGTTTTTGTGAACCGCCAACGAATATCGCACGTATATATAACAATTGTAACGTCTCCCAAAGGCCAGGATCCGGAGCGTCGAGATCTCATCGCCCAGGATTAAACGGAGGGTAAGTATGTCGACATACCATCCATTTTAATACACGATTAAGTATGATAGAAAACAAATTTTAAAAAATTAACACCACTACGACGTTATGTCGCTTAAGATTTATGAACCGTTAATAATTGCTACTTCCGGAGGCTCCCACTTCAACGTTTATTGAATAATCGACCTAGCAAAATGTTCTATATTTTTTCTTGATATCTTTTCATATTTTTATAATCAATTTATTTAAAAAAATTGTTTGTAAAGTATTGCTTTTTAATTTGTTTAATGTTAATTTTACATATTTTGAAGTCGTCTCAAAAGTATGCTACATTTATATTTGTATAACATATTTTAGCTCTCATCCGAAGGAAGTACAAGAAATGCAGCATACCTTTAGGCATACTTAAGTCCTCCCTTATGAATGACAGAAATTGTGAAGATTTTTTAGAGAAGAGTCAAAAAAGTTGATATTTCTCTTTTCGATATATCGATATTACATCATATTACATCAACAAATAAGTCTCTTTTAGGAAACAATTAAGACGTACGACCTTTTTTATATTTTTTACTTGTTGAAAATGATGACTTCTAAAAGTTTTGCGAAGAAGTCGAACAGCTACATTAGCATCTTTGATTTCTAGATTTTTTTTTAATTTCCATGAATATTTGATGAAAATTTCACTTTGAAAATACGGTAAAAGAAAACAACCTGCCCGAATTCCTTGTAACCTTGGCATAAACTTGTTTAATGTATTATAAAATGGACTCCATACTCGGTTTAATCATTTTCTTTAAAAAAACGTATTTTTGGCCAAAAATCGGATTGGCTGGCCCAGTGTGCATTGTAACAAGGCAGAAAATGCAATTGTCATCTCTACCGTTCCAAAATTCATTGTTCTTTCTCGTTTAGATAAAAATATATGTTTGGGCAAAGTCAAGTCCTTCATAGTTAAGACCAAAAAATAATATTTTATAAACAATCATTAAATTATAATTATTTAGATTTACTAAGCACATTCTTTTATAAACTTACATTTTTATATAATAATAATTAAATACAATCTTTTCAGCGGCGAGCATCAGCCTTATAATTGTAAGTACAATTGAATAGTCAGCGTTTTGCTGATGTGTGCACCTTCACAGGTGGTAAATTCGATACTCTCCGCTAACAAAATAATTGTCAACTAAATTAATTCCATATGAATTAGCCTATTCTCATCCACGGCGGACGCCGATATATTTTACCCAATAAACTTATAATGTGAAAAAGAATTCGAAACCATAGTGTGCTAGAACTCTAACAAGGGGGGTGTGAGTAGGTAGTTAATACGGGAGCTGGCTCACTAGATAATAAATCATGTCAAAAAAGGGGGCGGGGGTGACCCTAATTAGTCACGCATGGTTGCACGCAGGTGTTTTAATGACCTAATTAGCATAATTAAGTCAAAAAGGGGGGTGTTGGTGACCCTAGTTAGATGAGCATGGTTGCACACAGGTCACTTAATGAGGTTAGAAAGGGGTGTGTAGGAGTGTGAGAGAGGGGTGTTATGATATGTTTTGTTTTGTCTTTTTCTCACCCTAAAGGTGCGTGTGTGATAGGGGTGTTTTGTCATGCGTAGGATTTTATGGTTGTTTAGAGTGATCTTTACCCGAATAGGGTGTGTAGGAGTGCAATGGTTGCACACAGGTCACAGAAGCAACATGCTTCTAACTTGCTTTAGAACGCGTTATGCGTGGGCGTTTTGTTGATTCACTTAGGGTTGTAGGTGACACCTGTCTACGGTCTTGTGGCCAAAAGGTGTTGGTTTGAGGGATATTAGACCGCATAGTTTTGTGGTGTGAAACAAGCGTGAGTTCGATAACCTCACCCTCTTTAGCGAGCATTAGATGGGAAAGTGAGCGTAGGAGTGTAAGAGGGGTGTTGGTGGTGGTGGTGGTTCCTAACAGAATATACACAAAAACGTTGTTTTGTTATGCGTGGGCGTTTGTTTGTTTCAATTAGGGTTTTAGATGAAATCTATTAGTGTAACCTGTCTACGGTCTTGTGGTCAAAATGGTGGTGGTGGTTGTGGTTCCTAACAGAATATACATAAAAACAAATGAGATCGTTTATTTAGTCAAATACGTTTTTGTTTAATAATATTTGAAAATTTTTTCTCACGCGCTTATAGAAAGAGAAAACGGTTACCTTTTAAGTTTTCAAAAAAATGTATGTGTTAAGGAGAAATGTGGTTCTACGTTCTGACTTTTCCTGGTTGATGAGTTTACAAAACCTAAAACAGTTCAAAATTTAAATCGAAAGACAAAAGATGACTAAAATCAACAGCCAATTAACCACTCTGACTTTAAAATAAATGAAGATTTGTTGATTGAAATAAGAATCTTTAAGGAAATTTTAAAGGTTTCCAAGGAGTTGCGACAGGAATTCGGTAGTATCTATTACGATACTATAGAAGAGTTGGAAATCCTGAAATGGCGCTTGGTGGATTTGCAGAGCGAAAACAATATCGATTCCCATCTCTTTGATATTGAAAACGTGGAAAATCGAATCACCGAGCTGATGATGGAGACAACCAAATTACAACACCAAATTGATCTTCACGATGCGGAAATCGAAAATAATCCGCTGTCACGACTGCTACTGGAAGTTATGGAGATGATTTTTCGTATAAGGGATTCAATATCAGACTTAGAATGTCTTAAACTTAATGGTGAGGCAGACCAATGTGAGTTGGTGAGCGCTATGTCTCGCGAGGACGACTCTATCTTAATATTTAATCTTAAAAATAGATATGATGCAATATCATGTAATATTAATAATTGGGAAACTCTATTGATAAATCTAAAAAATTGTAAGATATATTATGAATATTATTTGAACGCGATGAATGAGTAATTTTCTGAAATAAATAATTTTGAAAATATACAAAGACGAATTATATATTATTCATGGGATATTATCACAAAAACATTATTATCTCTGTTGGCTTAATAAGTTTTAATAATTTAATTCTAAGAATAAAATGAACTCCAAAACCAGTTTTTGAAATTTTTTAATATTGATTAGAAGAAGAGAGACGGAAATATATTGTGCATTACAGATACCTTGAGAGTCAGTTCTATGAGGTTGTAAAGCAGTGTCTGAATGGTATGGAGTTGGCAGCCATTTGTTAAAAATTGGTTTTCACCAGCGGGAATCTGTGAAATCAATAGATTAGAAAATTAAACTGCAAATACTAAACTCTTCTCCAGGGATTGTAGATGGTAAATTGAATTGTAGGTAAATCTTGTCTTTTTAGAGTCTGATATCTTTGACAATATTCTGCTAGTTACATGTTATGAGTTATTATCTGGGATTTCGGGTGCTCAATAATCCCATAAAATTATAAAAGTTTAACAACCTACTGTTAGGAAAAGATCAGAAATATAACAAAAATAAAGTAGAGGATGCCATAAAAGAGGGAGGTCAGAACCAGTATAAAAATTGTGTACATTGCTTAGAAAGAAAAAGAGAAAATCTAAAGAAATGTACAGTTTAGGTAGGGCAGCCATTGGAAAAGTCAAATCTGTTAAAGTGGTGGGTGTGGCTAGGGGTTGAAGCATGCAATACAATTCTAAACCTGTTTACATGATGGATAAAAGGATGTTATTTAGAGAAAGATGGAAATATCTTAAATATGAATTACAAGTACCCATCTATGTTGCGGAGGTTGGTCGGGGTTGACAAACCATCATTATTAAATATGAGGAACATATATTTCACCGGTGGGGAATTATAGGGATCCAAAAGATCAATTTTATGAGAGAAGACTTATACTGTTTTTGGTAAATTAAATAGACACATGAAAACTTATTACTCAATTAGTTAGTTAGAGAATAGTTAGAGAGTTAGTTAGTTAGAGAATATCAAACAACTAGATTTATCAAGCATTTTGATTGAAAAATCAAAGCATTGAATTAATATATACTTTTTTTATTATTCAAATAGAAGAAATTTTCGTTTTTGTCAAGGGATAATATTCCATGAATTTTTCCATTACCTTGACCTTTGCGCCTGCATCAAGGCATTTTAGCAATCCTTTGTAACAACTATTTGTGTTGTTGGTAACAGTTATAATTTGTTCGCAAATAAAAAATACTTTCCTAATTATATATTTTATGACCTCTTTTATGAGGGGATAATATTCTATGAATTTTTTCCAATACCTTGACCTTTCCGCCTGCGTCGAGGCATTTGAACAAATCCTTTGTAACAACTATTAGTGTTGTTGGTAACAGTTATAAATTGTTCGCAAATAAAAAATACTTTCCTAATTATATATTTTATGACCTCTTTTATGAAGGGATAATATTCCATGAATTTTTTCCAATACCTTGATCTTTGCGCCTGCGTCGAGGCATTTAAACAAATCCTTTGTAACAACTATTAGTGTTGTTAGTAACAGTTATAAATTGTTCGCAAATAAAAAATACTTTCCTAATTATATATTTTATGACCTTTTTTTTATGACCTTTGCGCCTGCGTAGAGGCATTTTAGCAATCCTTTACACCACCATCGGTGTTTATTGTAGGAAACCAACTTGACTCTGCGGTTATGGTACGGTTAGAAATGGGTGGTTTGCTTAATGGGACTTAAATTATCGGTGACAAATTTATAAGTGAAAGTCACAGACATTTTTGGAGAAAGGATACAATTGGTCATTTAGGTGTGGGTATACACATATGTTATGGTGATAGAAAATGGGACAATCACAGTGTTTTTTGTTTTTTACTGTATTACGTCGGCGATTTCAATTACTTTCACAATTATAGTTAGTTTTAAATCGTTTTTTAACATTCATATATTTTGTTCTTTCTAGACATTTTATTGTAGCTATTAACTATAGTTATGGGATGAAAGGCTAGCTATCGTAGTTAAGGTTTAATTTATTATACCTACATAAGATGAAAGAACATGAAAAATGGAAATGTTTTATTTTAATAATATACTAGCTAAAGTGGATGATATTAATATATATTCTTAGTATCTGTCATTATGAATCAAAATTGCTTATCAAAACAGCTTTTAAACAGCTTTTAGACAGCTTGTGAACAATTTATTTCTTAATTAGTTTTACAGTCACAGAATACATCTTCCCCCAACATAATCGGATATGTTCCTCTAAGATTTATATATAAATCTTGAGATATTTTGGCTTTGCGGTCTTTCTCACGTACATAGCAAACACATTGAAAATCAGAGTGTACGTTTTTACTTCACATCGAAAGTCGTCTAGTGATCAGGAATTTTTGATCATTCTTAACAAAAGACTATAAAAGCTCGTAGACGTTAATAACAACTAGTAACCAGCTAATAATAATAAGTAAACATCAAGTAAACAGATACTAAACATATAGAAACCAGATACTAAACAGCTAGTAAACAACTTGTATACATCTACTAAACAACTTGTATACATCTACTAAACATATAGAAACCATATACTAAATAGCTAGTAAGCAACTTGTATACATCTGGTAAACAACTTGTATACATCTACTAAACATATAGAAACCAGCTAATAAAAACTAGTAAGCAACTAATAGACATCTACCAAGCAGATAGTAACCATCTAATAATAGATCATGACAGTTAATTATAGCTAGTAATCAAAGTCCAAGCAGCTCATCATGAATCACGAAAACCAGATGAGTATTGTAATTAAAGAGTTTATTAAACTTATTCAGAATCTTAGACAATGATGCCTTACTCATACAAATAGTATACAAATAGAAAAGAACTAGAAAACTAGAACTAGAAAAATAGTTGACAACAAAAACCGATATTACCAGGTCCCAACACCTCTATCATAAATTTGAATCAGAAATTAAATTGAAAGACGCTCCTATGCTAGCTAATGATGCTTTCGAAATATGTTATAATATTATTATGGGTTAGAACAAATGAATGCTTTAAAAATAATCCAACATCTGAGAAAGATTACATTGTGAGAACTATTTTACATCTATCTATGGGAACCAAGCGAAAATCTGCGTTTGGAACGAAGATTAATAACCGACATGTTTCTTACAGAGGGTGGAGTAAGAAAATTAATTATATACAAATATATATAAACAATAATAAAATATATAAAAAAAAAAAAAACCAGATACTAAACAACTTGTATACATCTACTAAACATATAGTAACCAGCTAATAAAAACTAGTAAGCAACTAATAGACATCTACCAAGCAGATAGTAACCATCTAATAATAGCTAGTAATCAAAGTCCAAGCAGCTCAACCGCCATCATGAATCACGAAAACCAGATGAGTATAGTAATAAAAGAGTTTATTAAACTTATTCAGAATCTTAGACAATGATGCCTTACTCATACAAATGGTATACAATTAGAATAGAACTAGAAAACTAGAATTAGAAAAATAGTTGACAACAAAAACCGTAATTACCAGGTCCCATCACCTCTATCATAAACTTGAAACAGAAATTAAATTGAAAGACGCTCTTATGCTAGCTAATGATGCTTTCGAAATATGTTATAATATTATTATGGGTTAGAACAAATGAATGCTTTAAAAATAATCCAACATCTGAGAAAGATTACATTGTGAAACCTATTCTACATCTATCTATGGGAACCAAGCGAAAATCTGCGTTTGGGATAACCGACATGTTTCTTACAGAGGGATTGAGTATGAAAATTAATTATATACATATATAAATAAAATATAATTAATTATGAATTTAATGAAATATGTTTACAATAATAAAATATATAAAAAAATATTGAATGATCCTAAAAATTTTGTTTCTGACTGTAATTAAAGCTACAGGTACAAATGAAGGGGAAGTATTTTATTCAATGTCCTTGGGTCTTGGGCGTGTGACTTTGATGACGGTAAGGTAATGATAGTTCACTGCAAGTGTGATTGGCTAACACATCTAAGAAACTTTAACTTGCGTACTTTGATAATTCTTAATAAGAGACTATAGCAACTATAATACTTGTTAACATTTATTTACCATCTAAAACCAAGTACTTTACAGATACTGTACAGATAGTAACCATCCAAAACCAAGTACTGTTCAGGTACTATTCAAAAGTAACCATCCAAAAACAAGACTAAAGAGAAAGTTACCATCAAAATACTGCTAGGTAACAACTAAATACAACGTGTCCAACGTGTCAAGTCCATGTCAATATGAGTACTACCCTAAAAAATTATATATCTCTGGATAATCTTCAAAGTCAAAATCTATTAAATTCCGGATGGAGCAGTGGAGATTAAATTTCTACGGGACCCACCTTTAACTTTTCTGTACCATTAAAAAATTTGTTGGGAGGATTAAAAAAAGTTTTGTTAAATTGTAAACACGAACTAGTGTTGATGCTAATTAAGAATCTCGGTGAATCTTGAAAAAACCAGAAACGAACAAACTTTTAAACTGGAAATTACGAATAAAACCTGGAAAATTCCCCATGTAACTCTGAGCGATTTTACAAAAATTAAGATGTACGATATTATTAAAAGTGGTCTAAACCTACCAATCGCATTCCAGAGTTGGGACTTACATGTTAACCCCAAATTGGGGTATGGGAGTCAACAGAGCTGGAATGTGAAATTGTCGGCTAACCGCGAAAAACCAAGATTTTCCATACTTGGATTACACTTGGATTTATCACAAATAACTTATCAAACTTGAAAGTTCACTTGAATTCTGAGTCATATCCATATGATAATCTGAATGTTGATTTTAGTAAGAATCAGTATGCTCAGCTGTATGAAATGTATACAAGATTTTAATCTAGTTACTATAATCGTGAATCACAACCATTTTTGACCCCAAATGAATTTAAATTGAAGAACCCTATTATTGTGGTTGATCTTTCATATCAAAACGAATCAGTAAAAATTGGTCTTGTTGATGTGAGAATTTCAATAGAACTAAAGACACCAAGTCATGAAAATACCCAAATAGTACAACGAGTTGTTTAACATTAGAAAAATGTTGAAAGATACTGTTTCGATTGATGTTCAAGGTTTCTTTGATAATAATAATAATTTTATTCTAAAGGAAATTAGAATGGTATTCAAAAAAATCCAAGCTTGAATAATAGTTATACCCGTTACTCGTAGAGTAAAAGGGTATACTAGATTCGTCGGAAAGTATGTAACAGGCAGAAGGAAGCGTTTCCGACCCCATAAAGTATATATATTCTTGATCAGGATCACTAGCCGAGTCGATCTAGCCATGTCCGTCTGTCCGTCTGTCCGTCTGTCCGTCTGTCCGTCTGTCCGTCTGTCCGTCTGTCCGTATGAACGCTGAGATCTTGGAAACTATAAGAGTTACAATACTGGGATTAGGCATGCAGATTCCTGAGATTCCTGCGCAGCGCAAGTTTGTTTCAAAAGAGTGCCACGCCCACTCTAACGCCCACAAACCGCCCAAAACTGTGGCTCCTACAGTTTTGATGCTAGAACAAAAATTTTAACTGAAATGTATTGTTCTCATCAATACCTACCGACTGACCTAAAAAAAGTTTGCCACGCCCACTTCAAACTTCACAAAATCGTAAATATGAACGCGGATATCTCGGAAAATATCAAAGATAGAGAAACGAGATTTCAGATTTAGATTCCGTAGGCTTGAGCGCAGCGCAAGTTTATTACGCGAATATGCCACGCCCACTCCAACGCCCACAAACCGCCCAAGTCTGTGGCGCCCACAATTTTCATGGTAGATAAAAAATTTAAACTGAAATGTATTGGTCTCGTCAATACCTATCGATTGATTTAAAAAAAACTTTGCCACGCCCACTCTAACGCCCACAACGCTTAAATCTGTCTACCGCCGGTAGGTGGCGCATTTGCTGCTTGCATATCTCCATTTTCCTTTGGTCCCTTTAGCTGAGTAACGGGTATCTGATAGTCGAGGTACTCGACTATAGCGTTCTTCCTTGTTTTTTAATAGAACCACCATATGATTTTACTTTGCTAAATATAAAATCTCGAAAGACTGCAATTTGGTTAACCAATACACATCACAAAATTTTTTGGATCGATAGAGAAAATAGTTTTCTACAAACTCGAAAGTATCTAAGGACAACTACAAGCGGAAAACAAATTATTTGTAAAGGTGTGGAAAAGAAACGATTTCTACAGACGATTTAGGAGTCGTCAGCTCATTAATATCGAGGAAATGGGCTGTCCGTCATTAACATTTCTTAAAAGTAGCCCCAAAACAATAAAATAATTTTTTCATGCATCATTTTGAAGTGGAGACTAGATGTGTAAGGCCCTGTAAAAAAATAAAATTTATTTAATGAAATATTATGAGGAAATTGACCAATTTATTATACAATTTAAAGGGCAGATAATTGGTCAGCACTTTCAATACCTTCTAAACACAAAAACTATGTTCATGAATCGAGGTGACATGATTTCAAGACTACGAATTATGGTGAACACTACGTTATGTAATCCAGAATTGATTTCGGAAGCGTGAGACTATATCATATAGCTGCGATCGGAAAATTTGTGGGAAAGTAATATGAAACAAATTATAGCTTCGGTATTTTTGACATACTTGGGGAATATCAGTTTTTGAATTTTTCAGAATTTCGAATTAAATTTAATAATTATAACTGCAAGGGTATACAAACTTCGGCTAGCCGAAGTTAACTTCCGTTCTTGTTTTAAAGTATTATTGATCACCCCAAATCCTAGATACTAACTCATAACATGTAGCTAGCAGAATATAATCAAAGATATCAGACTATTAAAGAAAAGAACCGCTTAATATTTGCAGTTTTATTTTCTAATATATTGATTTCACAGATTCCCACCGATGAATACCAATTTATATCAAGGATGGTTGCCAACTCCATCCCATTTAGACACATTTACTCCTAAATTGAATCATGATTTACAACGTCAGAGAACAAAATATTTTCGTCTCTTATCTATCAATGTTAAAAAAATTTCTAAAACTGGTTTTGGAGATAATTTCATTCTTATAATTAAATTAGGAAAAATCATTAAGCCAATAGAGAGAGAGAGAAATATATTATCATTTTGTTTTGTGTTAATATCCCAAGTGTTCAAACAAAAAGGGCGTTTAATTTCTGGGGGCAGTGACGAGCGGCAGATTTATCCAGATGTCTACAACTCGCGTGCTCGCACTGCCCTCTGCTCTCCGTCACCACCTCTCCCCTAAGCTACGCTCCGCTCTGGAGCGCTTAAGTTATGTAAAAGTGACAATAAAAACCCCAACGTACTCCCGTGTGTTTCGTACCTTCGTTCTTGGAACTCCGTTGTTCTAATTTAAGCAATCAAGCCACCCCGCCCCAACACCAAGAATTATACATAATTCATATTTTCAAAATTATTTATTTCAGAAAATTATTCAATTATCGCATTCAAATAATTACCAGAACTGTTGTTTGTTATACTAATATGCATTTATTTATTTATATTTTATATGATATTTGTTGAAAATGGTGATTATATATAATGATGATTATAAATATTATGAAATATGAATATCAACTCAAACCGAAAACAGATTCAGGGTTTAAGTACAGGTAAAACTTCATAACTACCTGTAAAACCTTAGACTATCTACATAACAACCCTTTTTTCTTTTTTACTTTTAGGTACTCTTATTTTAATATTATGTGTATCATTAATATATTCTTTTTTATTCAATTTTTTTCTGTAATAGGGTTAAAAGTTTCCTCCAAATTTGATACGTTCTAATTTTTTATTTGTTTCAATTCATCAAATTTTCTTTTTAATGAATTTCTACTTTTCGTCAACTGTTCTAAAAGTTTACTCTTAATTTTTGTCGTTTTCTCTGATACTCATGTGCTACTGGGTAAAATGTAGTATAATTTAAATATTTATAACAAAGGGTTGGAGTTTGAGTTTTATGAAATTTTATTTTTATTTTTATTTTTATTTACCAAAATAGATACATTAATAATATTAAAAATGAATACATTTTAAGCTTTATTTAATTCTAAATAGAGATTGTTATCATTCCTTTAAATAATACAAAAAAGATTATCCTTTATATATTCAATTGTTGAATCCTCTAAAGTTGAGTATCGTTCCGGTAAGTGGTTTTCTTACGTTGAGCTCGTCGAATATGGTAGCACACCTCCGATTCCATCTTCGTCTTTGTTAAAAGAGGTTTTTGTGCGTTACCATTAAAATCCTTAAGTACTTTTATCATTCCCGGATTGACCATTTGTAGTTGTTTCTTCTTTTAGTTGTTTTCGTTGTTTTTGTTGCTTTTACCTGTTTTAGTAGTTGTAGCTGTTTTTGTTGTTGATTTTACTTGTTTTTTTTTAGCAGATGTAGCTGTTTTTGTTGTTGATTTTACTTGTTTTTTTTTAGAAGATGTAGCTGTTTAAAATGGTGTGAGTCCTTGAAGGCCAGATTTTAAGGGCTGGTTCTTAAATAATAAGTCAATTTCTTTGCTAAATACCGTTTGCTGAATTTTTGCTACGATTAAATTAAATTTAAATTTCTGGCTGCAAGGACCCTGTTAAATACTGGACAAACAAAGAAAAGGGTACGCAAAATACGAAAGTATGATGATAATCGGTTGATAAGATCATCTATAACGCGAGGTATCATAATATGACTCGAAGGTTTGACTATCATCGATTTGAGATGCCCCTCGATGTATGACTGAAGGGGTGGATTCACTGGATTAGGCAGGCATGGCCATTCGCTGTCCGACCTTTTCAGTAAGTCGGGTCCAGTGAACCATATGTTGTGCTGAAGGTCCATTGCTGAACATCCTCGGGATACGATGTTTGCAGGATTTTTGCTTGTTGATACGTAGCGCCATTAGACGTCGTGTGTGTATGACTGCAGCTCAGAGATCCTGTGAGACTCGAAAGTTGGCAATTGAGACGAATGCATTCCAAGCCACTGTAGAACGGTCTTTGCGTCGGTCCAAAAATTTACCTTTGAGATGTAAGGCTTAACCTTGTGCTTAAACTTATGGTGCGCTCTGTTAAGCAGTACCGCTGCACAGAGTTCCAGCTTTGTGATCGACAAGGATTGAATCGGAGCTACTCTTGACCTTGCAACTAGTAAGCTTGTCGTTACTGCGCCACTGATTACATTGCGAACGTAAAGACAACATCCGTATCCACGTTTGCAGGCATCTGCAAACCCGTGAAGCTCGCTCTGGTATTGTTAATACAAAAAATGGCTAATTCACTGTAGATAAGTTACGCAAGTCTTTTTTTTAACTTGCCCCATACGATACCAAGATCATTGGGAATCGGCTCATCCCACAAAAGTTTCCGGATTACTAGATCCTAAATAAACATTTTGCAATTCATGATGATGGGGGCGATAAGTCCAAGCGAGTCAAATATCCGAGATACTTCAGATAAGACCGTCCGTCTAGTAAAAGTCTCAGAAAACTCGAATTTGAATTGGAAAATGAATACATCGTCAGATGGTTGCCATGCTAACCAAGCATTTTCGTTGATTTTAATTCCTCCAGCTGCATTGAAACCTTGCCGTCTGATGAATTGATCAATATGAATAAATTGCTATTGAATTGGGTCATTCGGCCTTACTGAGTAGGTTTGAAACTTCCTCCTTCTTTTGTAGTGCAGTTGCAGGTGCTGTTAAAAGACCACCGACATATAGATCAGTTCGTAATACTGTAAAACAGACTACGAATAGCGAGAAAAGGTGCTGCTGAGACACCGTAGGTCATCGCATTCAGCTAATATACTTGCAGAATGTTAGTATCGTTCTCTCTCCAGATAATAAGCTGAAATTTTCTGTCCCGCTCGTCGACTACAAATTGACGGTACATCTTTGAGATGTTACCTGATAAGGCGTAACGATGGAGGCGAAATGAAAGAAGTGTCGTAATTAAGTCTGGGGTCCTACCATGAGTATTTCGTTCAATGCTACGCCGGACGACGATTTCGCGCTGGCATCAAACACTACTCGTAGTTTTGTGGTCAAGCTTTAAGGCCGTAGCACACAGTCGTGGGGAATAAAGAAATGGGGCTCTCCCTTATCAATGCTCTTTATGAGTGACTTGTGACCTGTGGTAATGCATTCACGCATAAATTGAACAAAGGATTCTTTTAAGGAGGGATCTTTGTTTAATCTACGTTCCTTCCAAAAATGTGAAACGATTTCATCAAGAGAGGGTTGATTTTGAACGAAATTGCATTTGTATCGCTCAGGCTCAGTAGGTAACACCGTACTTCCACCAATAACCCAACCAAAACTCGTATTGATGGGTGGTGTCTATCTTGTAATTGGATTTCAT
Source organism: Drosophila subpulchrella (assembly GCF_014743375.2). NCBI lineage: Eukaryota > Metazoa > Arthropoda > Insecta > Diptera > Drosophilidae > Drosophila > Drosophila subpulchrella. Next base: position 506,061 of record NW_023665693.1, on the reverse strand, counting down.
TGAAGTGTCCGAAATACCACTGATAGCAGACGTTTGGCAGTCTCCTCCGTGATCAAGTTTAACTCCGACCCTGACCTCTAACAACGCTCGTACTAACTGAAACTGACCGGTTCCATCCTTGATATGGACTACCGCTGTTGGTATGAGAGTCTTTCTTGCGGTACGTGCTAGAAGAGAAACCTGTGGGGCTCCTGGCTGAAGAGCTACTGCCTGACTATGATGCGTAACTGTTGGAAGACCTTCGATAGATGCGGTAGGAACTTGTTTGGTTAAGAGTTCATATAGAAGAGTGTGATGCGACGTTTGGCATACCCTGCACCTTGAATTCGAAAGACACTCGGCTATGGTGTGAGATTTTCGTAAACAGTTAAAGCAGAGAGATGCCTTTTTACATATTCCTTCCGTTGAGCTAAGTTTAATTTAGCAAAGGACTTGCAGTGAGATATGTAATGGCTAGCTGAGTTGCAGTTAACGTAGCTGGCCTGGGTAGTAACAAATGACTTTGACGGCGATGTTGGTAACAACTTCGGCTTTTGATATGAATCCCCTTGGCGGGGTTCTGATTGAGATACGTTGACGCCCCTTAAAAAAACTGGCATCGGTAAGTGAGCGTTTTGCCAAAGTCGTCCCAATTAGGGAGTTGATCAAAAGATTGTTTTTCATCGTAGCTCAGTCGCGTGTCTGCATCCACCTTTGAGAGAACCAGGGTGATCATAATCACATTCATAATATCATTCGCACTGCCCAAAGATAAGAGAGACCCTCGAATAGCTTACGATGTATCGATTAGACGCTGAAGTCCTGAGGGATCTGGCTTGACGATCGCTGGTAGGTTAAAAAGATTGGTAATGGAGTCCAGAGAGATAAGTACGCTATTATCGTAACGCTCCTTAAGTGGATCAAATGCCTTGGGGTAGTTCTCGTCTGTTACTTGATACGCCCTTACTACTTCAAGTGCTGGTCCTGACAAACATTTTAACAAATAATTGAATTTGTCGATCTGATGAATATCCACCTATTCACTATATCACTATATCACTATCACTATTCACTATGTACAAGATTTATGAATGCGCCCTCGAATCGTTTATAATTGCTGTAGGTACCGTCGAAGTGCAATTTTAAACTCGGCAGTCAGGAGTGGTGTGCGCTTGTAGATGTGTTGAGAAAACTAGTTTCTACAAATAAGATTTCACCTACGGCGCGTCCGTCGTTGTCGAAATCTAACTCTTCGATTCTGGCTGGCAGCTGAGATAGCTGCCGAAAATATGACTCCAGAATTTGCACATTGCAGTCCAGAGATTCAGCTGTTTCCTTTGAGTTGGATTCTTCGCGGTCCGCTAGTCGTTTGATATTGCTCTCAATTCTTGATCGTTGTTGCCGCAAAAAAGGCAGCTTGTCGCTGGGGTTCGTGTCAGCCTTGTTGGTTGGACTCATGGCGTTGAGCGTGATGCACCTTATGCGATAACTTGCTAAAAAAAAAGCCTACAGTTCGCAAAACAACAGTTCTGCTTGAGGGAATCAAAAGCTAAGGTTCAGCTCGGCGTTAGAAAATTGGCAAATGCGTGGACACAAATTTCAGCGAAAGCTCCCTGAGAATCGGCAAAGCTTATGCATGCACAGATTTATTTTCAGCGGTATGCAAATTGGGCGACAGAGATAGATAAAGAGTATGCAGTGTGTGTGTGTATACCCACGAAACGCGTGTGCGTGTGTGTGTGTGTGCGCCGCAACGGAGTTCTTTTTTGGTTGCAGATTTATTGTTAGAAAAAGACGCGTTCGGTGCGCGCCAAAATCAAGTGCAAGTGCCAGAGTTGCGGTAGGTCAATATTATTATTATATTATTATTAATATTATTTTTCCAGGCACTTAAAATATTTATTCTCGTTATGTTGGAGAGGAAAGAGACTTCCTAAGATCTCACGACCCGAATACGACGTAGCTTATGCCGGCAAATGGTGCCTGAACATCGGACGCCTCTCCCTCGGCCCAAGTCCCTGTCAGGACTCGGACACTAATATGCCCACGTAACAGAGTGCTTGGAAATTGTCTGAGCGATCTGGAAGGTTACCACTTTAAAGTAGTAACCGACCATATGGCTCTGAAGTGGATCGACAGCATTGAAAGCCCTTCAGAAAGGATCGCCAGAGGGCCCTGGAGTTACAACAATACGACTTCGAGATAGCGTACATAAAGGGTCAGCTAAACGTGGTGTCTGACGCCTTGTCAAGACAACCACTACCAGAGACGCTACGAGGCTTAAAGGAGGCAACGGTGCCAACGGTTTAAAAAGACAAGGACCCAGCCACAGAAGTACCCGGACTATGTGATGGAAGGCGGGACGCTTTTTTGAAATATTCGACACAGAGCGCGCAAAGAGGACGTCGCATCATGGAAGATGTGCGTCCCACAGTCTCTACGGAAAACAGTGTTGACGGAAAACCACGACGCATCATCGCCGTGACACGTAGGAAACCGAAGGACAATTACACGGTTGGCAACCCGATATTACTGGCCAGGTATACGAGACGCTCGAGCCCATGAAGGGAAATGCCAGACATGCATGAGATTTGAACCAAATCTGGCAAAATGCTAACCCAAGTGCCAGAGGAACCATGGGCCAAGGTGTGCGTAGACTTCGTCGGACCCCTACCTCAATCAAGCACGGCAACCAAATGCTGCTGGTCTTGATAGATAGCTTCTCGAAATGGACGGAATTAGTGCCGTTGCGCAGTGAGACAGCAGAGTCGCTTAAAAAAGCGTTTAGGGAGAGCATAATCGCAAGGTACGGGGTCCCAAAGGTGGTCATAACCGACAACGGAGTTCAGTTTGAGAGACTCACCTTTAAAAGTTTCCTGGCTGAGATAGTAGTATGGAAACGCGTATTCTGGGACAATTAGCATATTAATTATCTTACAGCAACACGTCAGATCATGTTGGGGAATAATGTTTCCTATGGTTGTAAAACTAATTTAGAAATCAAAAGAATCCCAATAAAATAAATCTCACAAGTTAATGATTCTCAGATGTGAAATATTTGCAAACACACATTTTTGTTTCCGCCCCAGAACGTTTAACTGGTAAATTGTCAAGGATTCTCTCCTTTCCACAAATGGGGCATAAAAATGTCATAAATGGGATTCAAGCAAGAGCTACCCGAACATGCGCACCTGTCCATTACCTGACCGCAATAAAAGAGACACATGCACATGTCCGAAGGCGCACGCTCATTGACAAGCGCAATAAAAGGGACACATGCACAAGCCTGAAGGCGCACGCTCATTGCCAAGACCATGGGCCTCACGCCAACGACCTCACGGCTGACTGCTAGCTCTAATACGTCCCATAATAGGGGTTGAAATCACGACCGCACAACAACTCTCAATTAGCCGACATATCTCAGTCAAGGAAATATTTTCTATTCCCCGTACCTGTAATTTTAACTCGAAATTAAAATTCAGTAGTTTATTTTGTAACATAACAATATATTTATTCATTTATTTTGGTATTGCGAACATGGTTTATTATATTAATTAATCTTTTTGATTATTTTTTCTAGATTATAGTATATATTCATAATATTGAGTGCTTCTCAAAATGCAACAAATGAAAATCTTTGATTTTTCCCAAAGTCGAAATGATTTTTACCAAGCTGTCCCCTATTGGCTACCTAAGTATGATTGTATGTATAAATTGACATGATCTTTCCTTTCTTACCTGCAGCAAAGTATATGCGACCTCTTCTAACCAACACTCTCCTTGATTCTATGATCGATTATGATGGTGTCCTATTGGTTACACTTGTATCAAATATTTTTCAAAAACCATACTTCTCATGTAACCTACTAGAATTACCAAAGTTTTTGAATTTAAAAATATCTTAAGTATGCACCTCTCATCTTCAATATTATCGTACACGCCCACTTCAAACACTATAAATGATCGAGGACAATAGTTAGTCTACAAAAAATAGTTTTGAAGTGGGATACTCTGCTACATCAAACACAACTTAAGTAAAAGTGAAAAAGTGAGCGTGCAAAAGAATTTAAGCAAAAAGAATAAAATAAAACAAGTAACCAAAATCAGTTTTGTCAATCCTGCAAGTGTTTCTTGCAAAAGAATAAGTGGGCAAACCATGTCCGTTCGGAGCCGCATAAGCGAAATGCAATTCAACCCCTTGACGGAAGAGTCAACAAAATTTCTGAGGGATTCAAGGGAAGAATACTGCATTACATGTATGTAAACGTTGGATCGGACTGATCTTACCTGAGAGTTTCTTGAGTGAAGCTGTATTGTCACTGCTACCTCATCTCAGCGTTCTATTAGAAAGTTATAGTTCAGCAAAAGTAAACTCTGAACTGTTTGCAGAGTAAATACTTTTTAAAGATGGCTCTGAAGAAATTGAAATAAAAAGTTTTTATATGAGTTTAAACGTATTCGGATATAATCAAGAGACGAGGGAATTAATTGGACCACTTTTTCAATCGGAAGTGGAAAAACTTTTTCATTTCAATATGATGTTTTTGGAAGACGGTGGAAATGGACATTACATGTACACTTATAATATTTCAAGGTAAATTCTTTTATTAATTTTTATCTCATTTAAGCAATTAAATATTTTGTATATATATCTATTTCAAAGACTAATGACTGCTCAAAGAGAAAATCAGAGTAGGGCGCAATTTTTCTGCAATGTGTGTTTGAATTTTTCCGGAACCCATGAAGCTGCATTGAATCACAAGACCCTCTGTAGTAGGAAGGTTTCAAGGACGCCGCACCCCCCGAATAATACACTGCAACTTAGCCAAGTTCAACATCAGCTTCAAGTTCCATTTGTTGTCTACGCGGATTTTGAATGCATTCTGGAACCAAAAAATCTTGAAGTGAACCCCAAATTATTTAATTATAATGAACGTATTCCAATATCATATGCGTATTATATAAAGTGTGCTTTTGATTCTAAACTAGATAAATTTGTTTTAGAAACAGGAAAAAAATTCAGGAATAAGTTATGTTAATTCCTTGATAAAAAATTTAACTAAATTGAGTGATGACCACTTACATAAAATAGTTCCCATGAGAATGACTTTGGATGACCAGCAAATATTTGATAATTCCTTGAATTGTTTTATTTGTCAGAAAGTTTTAGGGACTGATAGGGTTAGAGATCATTGTCATTTCACAGGTCGCTTTAGAGGTGCAGCCCACTCTAAATGTAACTTGGATTATAAAGTTAACAAATTCATACCAGTATTTTTTCATAATTTTTCGAAATACGACTGTCATTTATTAAAACAAGAGTTGGGAAAGATTCCCGGTAAAATTTCCGTAATACCAATAAATAGGGAAAACTATATTTCTGTCTCAAAGAAAATGTAATGTTTAACTGGAAATAGTTTTGAAATTCGTTTTCTCGATACATATAGATTTATGCCATCAAGTTTAGATACCCTAGCTTCTAATTTTGTTGATGATCAATTGAATACTGTAAAGTCACTTTTTAGTAATGATATTGAATTTCAACTAATGCGTAAGAAGGGTATATTTCCCTATGAATATTTAGATTCCGCTAGTAGACTCGAGGAAACGCGAGAAACCAAGGGAAGCATTCTATAGTAATTTAACGGAAAGGAAGATTATGATCACGCTCTTAAAGTTTGGTCCCATTTCTCGTGTTCCACTCTTAAAGATTATTTAGAATTATATTTGAAAACTGATGTATTCCTTTTAACTGACATTTTTGAAAATTTCAGAAAAATGTGCTTGCAAATTTATCCACTTGATCCAGTTCAGTATTTTACGACACCAGGACTATCTTGGGAGGCAATGTTGAAAACTACAAATATTCAACTTGAATTGCTGACAGATATATATATGTATAGATTTATTTAAAGTAGCATTCGAGGTGGTTTAGTTCAATGTTGTCATAGATATACAAAAGTAAATAATACATATTTGTCAGATTATGATTCCTCGAAGGAGTCTTCGTATGTGGATGCGAATAACTTGTATGGTTGGGCAAAGTCACAACCTTTACCATATAAAGACTTTAAGTGGATGTCTACCACAGACATAGACAATTTTGATATTCATAATATTCCAATTGATAGCAAATACGGCTATTTTTTGGAAGAGAACTATATATATCCGTACCGTTTACATGATCTTCATAATGATCTTCCATTTTGTCCGTCAAATTGTCTGGCCTCAAAAGAGGATAAGGTAAAAAAATTACATTAGTACATTATAGGAATTTGCAACAATGTATACAGAATGGGTTGGTACTAAAAAAGATCCACAGAAGAGTTCAGTTCTTACAAAAGCCTTTGTTAAAGAATTACATCGATCTAAATACTTTACATAGGCAAAATGCAAAAAATAAGTTTGAAAAATATTTTTTTTAATTAATGAATAATTCTGTATACGGAAAAACAATGAAAGATCCCGAGCGCAGGGTCGATATTAAGCTTATTAGTACATGGGAAGCTCCGGATAGCACAAAGACTAGACGAAAAGCACATTGTGCCAAAACGTTAATTTCAAAATCCCATTTTCATAGTGCAACTAAAATTAATGATAATTTTTATGCAATTCAAATGAACAGGTTGTCCGTTCTACTTAATAAGCCAATGTATTTAGGATTTGCAGTATTAGACTTATCGAAATGGAAAATGTATGATTTTCACTATCGATATATGAAGCAAAAGTTTCAGGAAAAGTTACTCTTAAATTATATGGATACTGATTTATTTATGTATACAATAATAACTAAGGATTTTTATTAAGATATTCGTAATGATCTTGAAGCTAAATTTGATACATCCAACTATTCAGATGAAAGAATTAATCTTTATAACCTCAAAAGAGTTAACAAAAAAAGATGAGGGTTTTTTAAAGATAGACGGTAAACTCATGACAGAATTTGTAAGTTTGTGCTCAAAGGTTTATTGTTATAGAATATATCAAGTTGAATCCTCACATAATAAAGCAAAGGGAGTGAGTTCACGAAATCTTACAATTGAACACTGTAAAAACGATTTATTATCTGGGGCCTCACTATATGGTAATAGAACAATGTTTAGATCAGAAGCACACAAAATAACTACAATTAAAGTTAAAAAAAATTCTTTGTGGCAAAGATAACAAAAGAAAACGTAATGTTAACGAAACACAATTTATGGAGTTAAGTAATGAAGACCATGGTACGACATCAATAAAACATCAGAGATTAATTGAAAAAGATATTTTAGAAAATGTTGAATAGTTAGAATCAAATTCATTTTGCTTGGGTGAGATGATACAAAATATTTATGTGAACGATGGAGAATCATTAGATAGCCTTAAATTTCAAAAGGAACATATTGAAAAAGAACTATTTTATAAATCAGTTGAATTGGAGATGTTTTATTATGATCTGGAAAATATAAATGAAAATGATTTTGAGTTTGTAAAAAGTATTTTTATTATATTTAATTTTAGTTTAAAACATTGTACAAAAATATTAATATTAAACTTAATATAAGATAAGATAAATATATATAAAAATAAATATACAAATAAAAATTAATTAAATAAATCATTTATTACACTACAAAATGTCTTTTTTATTTATCCAGCTAGTCTTTGAAAACTCGAGCCACTTAACCAAAACTTTATTTCCTTTTCGCCTTACAACTTTTTCAACTAGGTATGTGTGGGGAAATCGTGTTTTTTTCAGTTCTTCTTTATAGAATCCGCCCTGAATCGGGCTACCATCTAAATCTTCAAGTAAGTATGTTTTAGGGTATGTATTCTCCACCTTTCTAATTTTAAAGATTTCAGTTGTATAGTTTTGTGTATACCCTTTCTCAAAGACATGTTTATATTTACTGATACGAACGTGGTCCCCCTTAAAGAATTTACTTGCAACAAATATTTTCAGGTGATTATACGATGTTTGTAATATATGTTTTTCATTGGAGGAATTGACTTTACTTGGACTCATTTTTATTGTTCTATGCACTCTATTATTGTAATTATTAATTAATTGTTTATACATATCTATCCACTTATATTTTCTATTGAAACTGGCGTGAGTTACGCCACATTAATTCTTTTAAGAGTTCTATTGAAACGTTCAACTATTGATGCTTTTAGAGTACTGAAGGTTGAATAATGATTTATCCTATAACTTTTCATTAATACTTTAAATTTAGAATTAAAGAATTCAGTGCCATCATCAGTTTGCAGGTTTTTTGGTGTTCCATGACCCGATTTAAATATTCTCTCCATGGCTTGGGAAACATCATTTGCATTTTTTGATTTTAATGCCTCACCCCAAGCATATTTCGAAAATGTGTCTATAACAGTCAACAAGTATCGGTACCCATCATTAGATTTTGAAAAGGCTCCCATTTCAACCAAATCTGCTTGCCACAGATCGTTTATACCCTTTGTAATCACTCGTCTTCGTTGAAAGTTTTTTCGAGATGGTCCGTGCAACTAATTTACGATTTCTCGCTTAATCATATTCTTCTAATAGGCTGAAAAGCGACACCTTCTAACTCAATTGTGGTTTTTTTTCGGTAATGATATCGGTTTTGTTACATATTTAAATATATAGTCCTCAATGGTTTTAAACTATTCCAGAATTTTGGCAAAAATTTAGTAAGCGCTGTCTGCCCTCTTATTATACAATTCAATTTTATTTTCTAAGCTTGAAATTTTTGTAAGTCGATTAATATTTTGAGTTATAATTTTTTTTAAATCGTCTCCCAACTTTCCGAGGACCTCATCAGTATATTGTTTCGTTGCTAGATCATTGTTGTCTAAAGGTTTTGTTCCGTTTTTTCGATGAATAATCCCACAGTAGACGTAACACGTCTTTTTAAATTTTCTGATCGTTCCTTATCAACAGAAAATGTCCAAACTTGTCAACAGACATGATGTTTATAAATGTAAAACATATTTGCCCTTACTACTTATACCCATTTAAATATAATCCTTTCCTCACGCAATTCCGCAAATATTGAAAAAATTTCATTATTGTGGCTGGTGTTACCCGCTCCTTTTGATGCTACTAAAATTTCAAATCGTTCAACTAACTCATTTACATCATTCCAATATACATAGTTTGGATTTGATATCTGAAGAGTCATGTAACCAAAACCTGTTTTTGAGCGAAGTGGAGTAGACGTTGTAGGACTGAAATCTTTGTCTATCAACTTCTTAATAATATGGCTATATTTGTATGCTCGTGTACCCTTGATTCTTTTATTAAGTTTAAAGCCTACTCTATGTATATTCGTGTCTAAAATAATTTTTTTAAACATTTTCAAATCTTGATGATCATAGTTTTCAGGTTTACTAAGAAAAATTAGAGAGTACAGACCAGGAGTCAGATCACAACTCATTCCACTAAAAAATGTTATTTTATTATCTTAAATTTTTAATTCTTTATCTCCCAGTGTTAATGAATTGTATCGACCTCTCCTTTATGCATTGGTAAAGGTGTTGTCCCTTCTTCTTCTTTCTTTTCCGTCTCCTTTTTCTCATCTTCTATATCTTCCTCTATATTCGTCTGTGAAAAAAATACATTAAAGGAATCACTATCATCGAAAGACCTTGTTAGAGTTATATTTCGATTAGACTGCAGATCTTAGTTGTAAAGTAGAAATCGTCAAGCTCTCTCATCATCATCGTATATTTTAATTTGCTTCAATTCACGCTTTACTTTTATACTATCTTTTACATTAGAACATTTTTTTTTTTATTTTCCTTAACAAGTTAATGTAATGGGTTTAAAAGTTTCCTCCAATTGTAAATTCGTATGATTTTTGACTTGTTTGAGATCATCGAATTTTCGCTTCAAAGCAAATCTAGCTTAGGTTAACTGTGACAAAGTTTTCATTTTAGTATATTTTACAAACTTCATAGGTGAAAGATTTAAAATTAGCGAAATTCATGTAGTCACTCCTCAGTCACTAAACAACTTCTGTTTAGGAAACGCCATAATCTGTAATATTTAAATACCATTTCCAAATAAAAAAGATTTGATACATTTTCTTTATTATATTTAAAAAAGTGTATTTATTGTTATATTCTAAAAATCTCAATCTTTTTAGTGATTACTGACTTATTTCTAAATACAAATTGTCATTTCTTTTATGAATATTAAATTTTCCATCAACCATTTCATTGATGATATCATCCTGTACCTTTCCGGCATGTGAAGGATGTGCTCCTCCAATTCGAGAGGAATAGATTCTCCAACCTTTGTTGTTTTGCGCTCCGCCTTGAGGTTCGGGAATCTTACATTTTGAGGCATCCTTGTCTTCGATAGCAGTGTCTTTTTATTAAATTTATTGAACTCTTTAATTACAATGTTCATCTGGTTTTCCTGATTCATAATGGTTGTTGGGGTTTTTGTTCTTGGTACAGTTATTATACGATGTATTTAGCTGTATTTTGATGTTTACTACCTGTTTCGTAGTTGCTTAATAGTTGTTTTAGCTGGTTAATAGCTGTTATTAGATGGTTACTATCTGCTTAGTAGCTGGTAACTAGTTGTTTGCTGTTATAGTTATACCCGTTACTCGTAGAGTAAAAGGGTATACTAGATTCGTCGGAAAATATGTAACAGGCAGAAGGAAGCGTTTCCGACCCCATAAAGTATATATATTCTTGATCAGGATGACTAGCCTAGTCGATCTAGCCATGTCCGTCTGTCCGTCTGTTTGTCTGTCTGTATGAACGCTGAGATCACGGAAACTATAAGAGCTACAGTACTGGGATTAGGCATGCAGATTCCTGAGATTCCTGCGCAGCGCAAGTTTGTTTCAGCAGAGTGCCACGCCCACTCTAACGCCCACAAGCCGCCCAAGACTGTGGCTCCTACAGTTTTTATGCTAGAATAAAAATGTTAACTGAAATGTATTGTTCTTATCAATACCTATCGATTGATCCAAAAAAAGTTTGCCACGCCCACTTTAACGCCCACAAGCCGCCCACAAACTTCAAAAAATAGTAGATATGAATGTGGATATCTCGGAAACTATCAAAGATAAAGAATTGGGATCTCAGATTTAGATTCCGTAGCCTTGTACGCAGCGCAAGTTTGTTACGCGAATATGCCACGCCCACTCTAACGCCCACAAGCCGCCCAAACCTGTGGCGCTCACAATTTTCATGCTAGATAAAAAATGTTAACTGAAATGTATTGGGTCGTATTGATAATACCTATCGATTGATCCAAAAAAAATTTGCCACGCCCACTCTAACGCTCATAACGCTTAAATCACTCTACCGCCGGTAGATGGCGCATTTAAATCTCGCTTTGCTGCTTGCATATCTCCATTTCCCTTTGGTCCCTTAAGCTGAGTAACGGGTATCTGATAGTCGAGGTACTCGACTATAGCGTTCTTCCTTGTTATACTATACAGAGTTCACACATACACGTACCCATACATTGATTTTCAACCCCCCAAATGTAAATTAACCATTTAAATATACCGGTTTTGACTCCACATCTTCTACGAAAGAAAGTAGAAAAGCGAGGCACAGGTGTCCACAGTTGAATGTATCAAAGTTTTGAACTCTATCGTAATTTTATTGTATTATATGTCCCAAGTATTTCACAACTTCTCTAGGTGGCTGAAGATTTCCAAAACTACCGAAATAATGTATATTATTTTTATTTTTTTTATATGCAACCCAATGTGTACCACTTGATCGTGAATTATCTAGGTTTACTATACCACACTCCCGATTTTTTGGTGCTTCTGGGAGTAGATCTCTCATAAACACCCCTCTAAAATGTGGGATATATTTATTAGCAAAATTAATAATGTTGATATTTGATAGTAGTCTATTGGGTAGCAGAGAAATTAACTTTTTTCAAGAACGCTGAGGGATGTCAAGATCGGCACGATTGGTAGAAAACCTCCAATTTTGGGTTCATTAATTACACGAGGTACTTTAACATTTTTCTTAGAACCCATTGATTGATGAATTGATTTACGTGCAACCTTAATTGCACTCATAATGTCTAATGGTTTTTGTTTTTTTAATGTCTTAGTAGCAACATTAATAACAGTCGAAAGGTTTGTCTTCTTCATTTTATTCTTCATTATATTTTTCCTCCCTTTCTTTTCAGTTTTATTCAATACCAAATTTTTTCTTGGCTTTCATTATAATTGTAACAAAGTATGCTGCTGCTTTTTCACCAAGTCTGCTATCTGGTGCCGACTAATGCTATTATAAAAACGTTTCTACATTTTATTGATGTTCAATCATCAAAGATTTCTCATTGAATGAGGTACATTAGATTGAAAGATGCGTTTAATAAGTCAAAAACAAAAAAATTTAGTTAGAAATATTAACGATAAAAACGAGAAAAATCTACCGCCACGACATAGTGCTCTCTTACCGAACCCAATTAGGGCTCTAATTGTTGGGCCTTCGAATTGTGGCAAAACTGATATTATGTTAAGTTTAATAGAGAGTCCCAATGGATTAAAATTCGAAAATGTTTATATACTTTTAACAAGTTTATATCAACCTTAATATGAGTACTTGGAGAAATGAATCAAAACGATTAAAGGAATGGAGTGCAGACTCATACAATGAATGCATATACAACTTCTCTCGCGCTCTCGCTGCTATCAACCAAATACATTTGTGAGCATATACTTTGATATATACCTGACGGCCGCTGCCAATGTTTGCAGGCAGCGCAGCCGCGAATAGCTAGCTGTAAGTCACTCCAATATTGACCAGAAAAGAATAAAGATCAAGCTTGGCCGTTAACCAATATGACTAAATTCAGTTTACTTTTTTCTGAGGAAGATAATTAATACATGGCGACCGTTACAGTTATGTTGAATCCGGAGACAAACAAAGTTTAAAATATGTGCAACAAAAACTGAAGAAAATGAATTTGATACAGATTGTGTACAAAAATAAGTGCAACAAAAACTGAAGAAAATGATTATGATACAGATTGTGTACAACCAACAAATGCTAGAGAAATGCAAATTCTGAGAAAAAGCTATTGATGAGATAATCTACGTTACTGCCTGTGCGAAGACCAGCACAAGCGCCGCCTGAACCCATAGGCCAAGGACGATTATAAGAGGATAAAAAAGTGTGGTAGGCATGGCAAATCCTCCTACACCTACGATGGAAAAGTAATGAGCATAAACGACGACGTTGGACTGGACCAAGCCTAAAAGAAGCTCTACAGGTGTATCCAAACGATGGACCACGCCCCCTCACAATAGCTGAGTACAGGGGACGCCAGCAAAAGAAGAACAAACCCAAAAAGAAGAGGAGCGGCAAGAGAAGTAAACTCTTGCGCCAACGGAGGTTGGCTAAGGATTTAATTAAGACGGCAGCGACACCTGGAGAAGCAGAATTACACAAGTCCGAGCTAAGTAAGATTGAAACCAAACTTCGTACTGGTGCAAAGTAACGTAACAAGGCTGCATTAATTGCCAATGCCTAAGTTACCTTTAATAGTAAGATCTTACACTCAAGCCGATGCGTGAAAACGCTGCTTGAAAACTACTAACCCCTTGTTAGGCTTTATACTAAAATCATATGGCAGATATTTCAATTATATAGAGCGACAAATTGTAAATCTGCCATGTAAAAAAATTACTATCCAAAATATTTTCTTTACTTTCCAAATTTTTCTTTATCTAAATCAAAAGAATTTCAAAATAATAATTCGCCATATATACTTGGCACAAAATATAGCTTTTTGGAAACAAAAAATGGGTTTTGTAGACACAAAAGTTGTCCATTCAACGGCGAACGTCGTTAATAAAGTAGAATCTAAAAATATTGATTTAGAAACGATAACAATAGTATTAATAATTATTGTAATTATAATGTCAGCAAGTGTTTTTCTAAAAGTCTATAAATTACACAATAGGTGTTTGAAGAAGAGATTCCAGAGACGAGCAAACGACCTGGATAAAATGTAAAAAAAAGGATACAAAAAAAACTCGCTTCTATAATTTCAAGAATTATTGAAAGTAAAAAAAAACAAGGAAGAACGCTATGTCGAGTACCTCGACTATCAGATACCCGTTACTCAGCTAAAGGGACCAAAGGAAAATGGAGATATGCAAGCAGCAAGGCGAGATTGAAATGCGCCACCTACCGGCGGTAGACAGATTTAAGCGTTGTGGGCGTTAGAGTGGGCGTGGCAAAGTTTTTTTTTGGATCAATCGATAGGTATTGACGAGACCAATACATTTCAGTTAACATTTTTTATCTAGCATGACAATTGTGCTCGCCACAGGCTTGGGCGGCTTGTAGGCGTTAGAGTGGGAGTGGCAAACTTTTTTTTGGATCAATCGCTTAAGCCTACGGAATCAAAATCTGAAATCCCATTTCTCTATCTTTGATATTTTCCGAGAAATCCGCGTTCATATTTACGATTTTTTTAAGTTTGTAGGCGGTTTGTGGGCGTTAAATTTCAGTTAAAATTTTTATTCTAGCATGAAAACTGTAGGAGCCACAGTTTTGGGCGGTTTGTGGGCGTTAGAGTGGGCGTGGCACTCTGCTGAAACAAACTTGGGCTGCGTAAGATGCCCAGGAATCTGCACGCAAAATCTCAATAGCCTAGCTCTTAAAGTTTCCGAGATCTCAGCGTTCATCCGGACGGACAGACAGACGGACAGACGGACATGGCTAGATCGACTCGGCTAGTGATCCTGATCAAGAATATATATACTTTATGGGGTCGGAAACGCTTCCTTCTGCCTGTTACATACTTTCCGACGAATCTAGTATACCCTTCTACTCTACGAGTAACTGGTATAATTACAAGACACAATTATCGGCGAAACATCCGATGTAGTCAAAGCAAAAAGGGCAAAACCTACTCAAAAAGGAAAAACAGCTGAAAAATTCACAACTGAAGTTGACAACTTCCGAAAGCAACTCGAAGCTTCGTATTTTGATGAACATGCAGACAAATTCAGCACCAAGGAGGCTATAAACACAATGGTCAAAAATTGTGAGCATGGCCGACTCAAAACAATCCTTGAGGCAGGCAACTTCTCATCAATGAAAGAGGCTCTCACCAAGTACATTCAGAGTAGTACTGAAATACGGGTAATGCCAACGCAATACTATTTGCCAGAAAAGGACAGACCTATAGGGGTACCAACTTCAGAAGTAACTACCGCGGTAGAGGTAGAGGAAATGGTCGTGGTAACTACAAAAAACTATGGGTATTACCAATATAACGGCTACAACAGAAACAGCTGTTACAACCAAAATAATGGCTTTAAAATAAACTATAATAACCAGACCAATAACTATAATAGAGGTCGTGGAAATTATAGACAAAACAACAATAGCCAAAATAACAGCAATTACGGCAACACACAACACAACAATAATGTCCGCTTTACCCAGCCAGTTTCGGGAAACTCACAGATACGATAAATTAAAAATACCAACGGTATATACCATTAACCTCAATCTCAATATCTTCGTACCAATTATTAATTCAGAAAGGACATAAGGACATACATAACTAGATTATGTGAAAAGAATGTTCCATTTGACCATTCAAAAATCATGCCAAAAATCATTCCAATATTTAAAAGATAAACTTATAGAACCAACTTTATTACAGTATCCTGATTTCCTTAAAGAATTTTGTATAATAACGGATGCAAGTAAACACGCATGTGCAGCGGTATTAACTCAAAACCATAACGGACTCCAACTCCCGAAAGCATATGCATCACGTTCATTTACAAAAGCTGAAAGCAATCAAAGCACTACAGAACAGGAACTAGCTGCAATTCATTGGGCAATTACACACTTTCGACCATATATTTCTGGCAAACATTTTACAGTTAATACTGATCACAGACCACTAACATACTTATTTTCAATGGTCAATCCTAGTTCAAAACTCACACGCATGCGGCTCGAATTAGAGGAATATGACTTCACAGTCGAGTATCTAAAGGGAAAAGATATCTTCGTGGCAGACGTCCTTTGTAGAATAACAATTAAAGATCTTCAAAACATTACGGCAAATATATTACAAGTCACTACAAGACAAAAAAGTAGACAAAATTCCTGCGTTGGAAAATATAAAGTAGAATTCCCTAGGCAATCTTAAGTAAAAGCTTGGAGATTCGTGAACTAATGGAACTCTTGACTTAGGTCAGTTTTTCCAAAGGCTTGAACTGCAGGCTGGTAAACAAAAAATTACCCAACTTAAAGTGGCACCATGGGATAATATCTTTGAAAATAATTCAAAAGATAAATTTAAAAAAATGGGCAACAAAATATTAAAATCATTAAGAGTAGCGCTACTCAACCCGGTGACCCTTATAACAACTAATAATGAAAAAAAAGCAATATTGTCTACATTACATGACGATCCTATCCAAGGAAGACATTCAGGTATAACCAAAGCCTTGGCCAAGATCAAAAGATACTACTATTGGAAAGGAATGAGTAAAGACATAACCTAGTACATACGTAAATGTCCAAAATGCCGAATGGCAAGCACGACAAGACATACTAAAACTCCATTAACACTTACAGAAACACCAGAAATGGCACTCGATAAGGTAATTGTGAATACGATCGGTTCACTGCCGAAAATACCGTGTTGCCATACCAGTACCGAAAAAAAATGCAAAAACAGTAGCAAAGGCTATATTCGAAGAATTGGTTCTAAAGTACGGTCAAATGACGACGTTCATTACGGGCATGGGAACAGAATACAAAAATTCTTTAATCGAACACCTATGCAAAAACTTAAATATCAAACATATAACATCGACAGCACACCATCATCAGACTGTCAGAACTGTGGAACGAAGCCACAGAACCTTTAATGAATTTTAACGTACAAACATCTCAACTGATAAGATGGATTGGGATATAATGCTTAAATATTTTATCTATTGTTTCAACACGACACCCTCTATGACACATGATTATGAGTTAGTATTTGGTAGGATTTCGAATTTACCAAAACATTTTAATAGCGTAGAGAGAATAGAACCTATTTATAATATAGATGATTTTGCAAAAGAAACAAAGTTTAGATTAGACCAAGCTTTAAAAAGAGCCAGATTAATATTAGAATCAAATAAAAAAAAACAAAAATGTCATTATGATAAAAACTGTTTAGATTTTGAACTAAGAATTGGAGATCAAGTTTTATTAAAGAATGAATCAGGTCACAAATTAGAATACAAATAAACGGGACCATATACAGATATTGGTATAGGAGATAATTATAATATAAGAATTTCAAATATTAAAAACAAAGAAAACAAAAAAGTTCATAAAGATAGGTTAAAAATTTTTATTTCATAATAACTTTTATACAATTTTTACGTATGGCCATACATAGAATAAATACCATAAATAAATAAATAAAAAAACAAAAAAAAGAATAATAAAAAAACAATATACAAGGGTGGTCAAAAGTGTTTTCACAAAACAAAAGTTAAATATACTCATAATTTGAACTTATATCTTGTTAACTTTGGCTTCAATGGAAAGGTAATTTAAATGCCGTTTGAATGATACCATACATTTGCTATCCCATTCAGTACTTATTGAAAAGGACGAATTTGTGTGAAAATCTACTTTTTGAACTTATTTCCTCGACTTGAAAACTTAAAATTTTTAATGCAAAAAGTTTCTTCAAACAAAAATAATAGTAACTGCAAAAAGAATTTTTCAAAAATTATTTTGCTTATATTTTTTATGATTTTTCGAAAATGCTTAGAAACACGCATTTGAGCCATATTTTTCTCTTTTTCATACAAATTTTTTTCGACATTGTCACCTTCAAAAAATCATAAAAAATATAAGCAAAATGATTTTCGAAAAATTCTTTTTGCAGTTACTATTATTTTTGATTGAAGGAACTTTTTGCATCAAAAAATATAAGTTTTCAAGTCGAGGAAAAAAGTTCAAAAAGTAGATTTTCACACAAATTCGTCCTTTTCAATAAGTTCTGAATGGATTAAGAAATGTATTGTATCATTCAAACGGCATTTAAATTACCTTTCCATTGATGCCAAAGCTAACAAGATTTAAGTTCAAATTATGAGTATATTTAATTTTTTTTTGTGAAAATACTTTTGACCACCCTTGTATATATATATATTTTATTTATTTATTTAGTATTAGCTATTATACATAAATCGCATTTATAATATATTAACTAATTTAAGGAAAGGAGTAACTAGCTGCTATGGCCATCGACTCGACAATTGATAACAATTTTGTTACATTTATATTTGTGATTTAACATTTAATGAGAGGGGATATTTGATGATTGATACGAATGTTTAAATTAGGTGTATAATTTTACATAACCGTAGGAAAGATAATAATAGTTTGGAGTTGGCAGCTGTTAGGTCAGTTAATAGATTTGATGGCGGGGTAAGACCGAATAGGTTTGTTCTGATGTTTTGGTAGTGTCCGCAGGTATCAAGTAGATGTTTTACTGATAGTTCTTCTCCGCAATTAGGGCAGTTTAGCCGACTTTCCCCATTAAGGATGTGCTTATGTGTGAGATTTGTGTGTCCGGTTTTTAATCGAGTGAGAATGGCGCATTCCCTTCCGTTGATTGACGTAGGGAACTTGATGTCTTTCTTGTCAGGGTTAAATTGATTATACCAGTGGTTAAACGACGACCAGTCTTCCAGTTCGATGTCCAGCAAAATTTGTTTGATGTTTTCCCAGATGTCCTGTTGTACTCCAGGTATGATTGTATGGCACGGAGCCAGACCGGCTAATTTTGCAGCATTGTCGGCTAACTCGTTCCCAATGATTCCTATATGAGCCGGGACCCATAAAAGTTTAATTTTGCTTTTGTTTTTGATGCAGAGGTGACGAATTTCGGATAGAAGGTTATTGTTGTTGCAGAAGTTTTGTACTCCTTGCAGGGTGGACAGACTATCACTGCAGATGATATAACTTCCCTTAAGTTCGATAGCAAATTTAATTGCCTTAATAATAGCTACTGCTTCCGCTGTAAAAACTGAGAAGTGGTGAGGTAGCTGACCCCATGAAACAATTAATCCGTGTTGGTCAACCACTGCAAAGGAGGTTGTGGCGTCGGACTTTGAAGCATCGGTGTAAAGCCATTTCCTATCGGAGTATTTATGGGTAACTTCTTCGAATAGCTGCTTAAACGTTGTGATTGGAGTCCTTGATTTTTGGAAATCATGAATTGTAGTGTCTACGGCGGTGGAGTGTAATTTCCACGGAGGGGATGGAATGACTTTGTTCCAACGATAAGGCGACCCTATGTTGTGTCTCTTGATAAAGGTTATACATCTTCGTATCGTAGACTGGACTTTGAATTTCCTACGGTGCTTCGAGGCAACTTCGTAGTCCTTCAGCAAAATAGAGTTGTTTGAGCACATGAGTTTCGGTATTAATTTAAAGGTAGTTTGCGCGACTCTGGTTTTAATGTCCGGCAAACCTGCTTCGGCTAGGATGCATTTAGTTGGGGTCGTTGGGAATGCGCCAATGCTACGCCTGACGGCCGCATGGTAAGGGGGTAAGATTTTTCTTAAGTTCGATGGCGCGCACCAGCCGTAGATTGGGAGGCCATAATCAATTATGGACAGCAACAAAGCTCTTGTCGCTTGTATAAGTGTGGTCCGGTGGATGAGAGATCGCTTAGATGTTAAGAATTTAATAATGTTTAGTCTATTGATAAGTTTAATCCTAAGTTCGCTACAGTGTTGTTTAAATGTGAGTCGTTTATCAATTGTCAGGCCAAGTATTTTAAGAAAAGAAACGCGTTCTATATCTATGTCATTGAACGATAATGGTGGGTATGTACAGCGCTGTCTCTTACAAATATGAAAAACCTTACATTTATTTACAGCAAGGGTCGCACCAGAGGTGTTACATTTGCTAAAAATTATGGCATCGTCTGCATAAATTGCCAGTTTAATTTGCTTATGTCTTAATATTATGTTATTTAAGGACTGGAAGGCTATCATGAACAATACCACAGAGAGGGGCGATCCTTGTGGGATGCCATTGTGGAGAGTATAGAATTTAGATACAGTGTTGTTAACTCTTACTCGGATAGAACGGTTGATCATGAAAGCCTTCGCTAAGTTGAAGGTCTTTTGACCTACCCCCCACCGGGAAAGTTGATCCAATACTGTATGCACCCCTACGCGATCGAAAGCCCTTTCAAAATCAGTTGCCAATATGGTAACATGATTTTTGGTAGAAAGGGCGTCCGATGCGTAATGGTGGAGATGCAGAAGGGAATCAAGAGTGCTATGTTGTTGTCTAAAAGCGGTTTGGTGGGGGCTGATAAGTTTATGTTTTGTAATGAACCACATTAACCTTTTGGCTAACATTTTTTCTAGGGTCTTGCTTAAACATGGGAGTAAAGAAATAGGTCTAAATGATGTTATTTCGTGTTTTGGTTTGTTAGGTTTTAGGATAGGGACAATCATGGCAGACTTCCACACATGAGGATAGGTACCCCTAGCGAGCATAGCGTTATACATTTCTAATAGGCGGTATTTAGCTTCGGAGGGCAACTGTTTAAGCATTGGGTATGAAATTCGGTCTATACCGGGTGTTTTCCCCTTCGCATACTGAAGGGCATATTCAAGCTCACTAAGGGTAAAATTTGAGTCAAGGTCTGTAGAGGCGGTCGACAATTTGGTGGGTGTGTATCTCTGAGAAAGAATTTCTTCTTTACGGGTCTTGTATTGGTGGGAGAAATTGTCGTCCTTAGAGTAGTCCGACCAAAAATTCCCAAATGCGTCGCAAATGTCTGCGGAGTGATGGAGATCTTCGTTGTTATATTTAATTGTCCTAAGGTTGTTTGGAAAATTACCTATTAGGCGATTTAGGTCAGACCAAGTTTTCTTGGTCGATGAAAGAGGGGTTATATTAGAGGTAAATCTTTCAAAGGATTCCCGTTTAGCAATTTTTGAATTGTATTTGAAAAGAGCATTAGATTTTCTGTAAGAAATTAGAGCAGCGGTGCTCCGAGTTTGTTTGTATGCGTGCCAAAGAGATTGCTTTTGTTGCCTTAGATCTTGCAGAGTTTTGCTCCACCAAGGAACATTACGCGGATTTCGAGAGGGTTTGGTTTGTGGGATTGCTAAATTAGCTGAGGGAAAATTAAAGTTATCTTTGCATTTGGCGCGATACAGATCCCAATTGGCTTTATCTATTTTAAATTTAGGAAATGGCAATATGTTTACGGGATTAGTTCGAAACTGAATCTTTGTCTTTAAAGGATAGTGATCGCTTCCGTATAGAGAGTCATTTACGGACCACTTACAGAAAGGGAACAACGATGCGGAGGCTAATGTTAGATCAATAGCCGTGAAAGAGTTGTGAGTGGAATGATGGGTAGCGGAGCCGTCATTGAGGAGAGTTAAAGTTGATTTGTTTATGACTTCTTCTATTTGGAACCCTCTAGAGTTATGCGATGATGATCCCCACAATGGACTCCAGGCATTAAAATCTCCCACATATAGGATTGGCTTGCTAGAAAGATCTATTATTTTAAGAATTTCGTTGGCTGCTACTAAATGAGATGGAGGTATATATGTATTAAAAATACAGATTTTGGGATGGGCTAGGATTTCAATACCTAAAGAGCAAGTATTGCTGTTAATTGGTATGGGCTTGTGGGGAATGTCTTTACGTACGAGTATGCTAACTCCTTGTTTGGCATAGGTATTAGAGCTAAAGTTATAAAAATATCCAATAAATTGCTTGGGGTAAGCAATATTCGTTAGGTTGGCATTAATATGTGTTTCCTGAAGGCAAATAACATCAGGGTTGGTGTCGTTTATCAAAAGTTGTAGTTCGTGGTAATTGTTAATGTAACCATTCATGTTCCATTGCTCTAGTGTAATGGACATAAGTGGGAAGAGAGAGAGGATGTTATTTGGTTTGGTTTAGATTGACGAAACTATGAGTCACTCATAGCATCGTCAGATTCGTGGGCATTTAAATTAATATTGTGTGAAGTTGATTTATTATGATTTAAAGATGTTGCTCGGCTGCTACTTTCGTATTCAGCATGGATTTCTTGTAAGAATGCATGTGATGCAGGAGATAAGTTATACTTGTTATGAGCAAGTGAAGTGGATGGCTTTGGCTGATAAGGGGTTGTGGGGATAGGGGACTGGGGAATCGGGGAATGGGAAGGGGAGGGGGAAGGGGAAGGCGTTTTTTTCGGGGCTTCGACGGTGGAAGCGATTTTAATTTTGTCATTTTTGTTTTGGTTTGCGTTTTCGCTGCGTTGATGTGACGTTTTGGCTACTGAAGAATATGAAGCGGTGTTAACCAAGTTTTGTGATGTTGTTTTAAATATTGTTTTGGCCTCACGCATAGTGCATTTTCTGACCGTTTTTATTTTGAGTATTTCTCTTTGTTCTTGGTATTTAGGGCATTGTCGGGAAGAGGCCGAATGCTCGCCAGAGCAATTGGCACAGCAGATTTTTGTGCATTTTCTTGGGGAATGTGGTGATAGGGCACATTCGGAGCAGACTGGGGTGTTAACGCATTTTTTAGTTGTGTGACCGAGGAGTTGGCAAGACTTGCATCTCATGGGGTTTGGAATGTACTCGCGAACTTTAACTGAATGCCAAGAAATTTCGATTTTAGATGGGAGGTTATAGAGTTCGAAGGTTATTAGGATGACTCCGCTGGGCTTGGAAACACCATCGTAGGATTTCATAAATTTATAAACTTCCGTAACCTTTTGTGTTTTAAATTCATCGACTATTTCTTTCTCGGGAATGTCGCAGAGGTACGGGGCATAAACTGTCCCTTTCACAAAATTGAGGGCCTCGTGGAGCTTACACTGTACTTTGCATATACCGGTGAGCTCGGTGGTATTTATAAATTTATCAGCATCGGCTTGAGACTTTACTAGCATAAGTAAATTTCCGTCTCTGAGGTTGGAAATGGTCACAATGTTTTTGGAGATCATTTTAAGGGCGCGGTGGACGGCGAAGCATGAGAATTGCGAAATGGTCTTTTCAGTATTGATGGAGGCGATTGTTATATATCTTGGATTATCAACTGCGGTAGGTGGAAGTTCAGGGAATGCCATATCAAGTTTTTGGGGTTGTCTTCTTTTTTTTGATGGTGGGCTGATGGCAAGCGGCGCAAACCGATTGTCGCCCAGGTTTGGAGGCCCTGGGCCCATGATGGGGCTTATTGGAATTTATGCGTTAGTAGTTTATTATAAACAGTGGATTGAAGACTATTTCAAAACACGATGAAAACGTAAGAAAGATAAGAACCACGTGGGTCCAAAAAGAACAGTGACCGGTCGAGAACCTCTGTTTGAAGATAAGAGACGTCCGCTCGCGATGAGAGATAGTCGAAGACTGTGTATATATATATAAAAAAACAATATGATATCAATATTTTCTGATTAGAACAACATTTTTGAATAACATTATGTTTTTTAATTTTCTTATATTACTTTATACATACAAAATTCAAAATAAAATACAAAATAATTTCAATAACTTTTAAATTTTCTAATACACTGGTCGGCATATGTATTTTGACAAAACAAAAGTTAAGTATTCTTATAACTTGAATTTACTTCTTGTAAACTATAGGCATCAATGGAAAGGTAATTTAAATGCCGTTTGAATAATACAATACATTTCTTAACCCATTCAGTATTTATTGAAAAGGACGAATTTGTGTAAATCAACTTAAAAATTTTTTTTTTTAATTTTTTCCTCGACTTGAAAACTTAAATTTTTTGATGCAAAAAGTTTCTTCAAACAAAAATAATAGTAACTGCAAAAAGAATTTTTCAAAAATCATTTTTCTTATATTTTTTATGATTTTTTGAAAATGCTGAAAAACAGGCATTTGAGCCATATTTTTCTCTTTTTCATACAAATTTTTTCCGACATTGTCACCTTCAAAAAATCATAAAAAATATAAGCAAAATGATTTTTGAAAAATTCTTTTTGCAGTTACTATTATTTTTGTTTGAAGAAACTTTTTGCATCAAAAAATTTAAGTTTTCAAGTCCAGGAAAAAAGTTTAAAAGTAGATGTTTACACAAATTCGTCCTTTTCAATAAGTACTGAATGGGTTAAGAAATGTATTGTATCATTCAAACGGCATTGAAATTACCTTTCCATTGATGCCAAAGTTTACAAGAAGTAAGTTCTAATTATGAGTATATTTAACTTTTGTTTTGTCAAAATACTTATGCCGACCACTGTATATACGTACTAGAAGATAATTTTAATAACTCGAAATAATTTCATTTTTATTACGTTTTAATATTAAAAAAAAAAAAAACAAAACATATTCTTTAGAAAATAAAATCAATACGTTACGATATTTTTTAAAAGGAGGGAGATGTAGTATGCATGTATTATTGTAGCGAGTACCTACTGTACCGACACCAACATTGTGTTACAGTGTGCTTAAACAAATACAAAAGTCCCGGCCGCTAAACTCGTACGGCCAGCCAAAATATGAATGCGCCTCAGAGCCCAACTCATGGGAAGTGCTAGTGTCAGCATATTCCCATGGCCTGAGTGCAGACACATACAATGAATGCATATACAACTTCTCTCGCGCTCTCGCTGCTATCAGCCAAATACATTTGTGAGCATATACTTTGATGTATACATGTCGGCCGCTGCCAATTCTTACATGCAGCGCAGCCGCGAATAGCTAGCTGTAAGTCACTCCAATATTGACCAGAAAAGAATAAAGATCAAGCTTGGCCGTTGGCCACTATGACCAAATTCATTTTACATTTTTCTGAGGAAGATAATTAATACAATCATACATTCTCCCATAATGACGGTGTACTAGACCCCAGTGAAGCTTAAAATAATTTCATTATGCTATTCGATGACGTAGCTTGTGAAAAACAAGATAACATAGGATCTTGTTTTTTATATGGGTCGACATAAAAATATCGACTCTTTTTAGTTATGTCAAACATATAGTGTTATACCGAAACATCTGATTCGTGGCAACGCCAACTTTATTATAATGTTTAAACAAGATGATTTAAATATGCAGCACATATATGGGGACCATATTAACACTGATATGAACTATGAAACATTTGTGAAAATTTGTCAAAAATGTTAGGAGGACAAGCACGGATTCCAATTAATTAGCAAGGATAACGAAATGGATAACGGAAGATACAGAAAAGGATTTGATCATTTTATTATGATTTAAGGAGTAATTTCAATATAAAGATGGTTAGATACTTACAATCCCACAGTTTATCAAGAGATTTCAATATGTCTAGATCACTTGCATCGATTTTAATATGCATAATTCGATTCCAAATATTAATGAAAAAAATAATCTCTTCCACATCGGTGACAAGGTTATTACAATTCCTACTGGATCGTATGAATTGAATGATATCACCGATTTCCTTTATAATATACTAAAAGACTATAACCTTGAAAATACATTTAAAATTCAAAGTAATAATAATACACTTCAAGTTTAAGTAGCTACCATGCGAGAGTCAGTTTACGTTAATAAGGAAGATTGGTTGGACAACTGTTTAGTTTCCATCAAAAAGGACGAGAACCACATCCTAAACATGGAAGAACGCTATAGTCGAGTACCTCGACTATCAGATACCCGTTACTCAGCTAAAGGGACCAAAGGAAAATGGAGATATGCAAGCAGCAAATGCGCCACCTACCGGCGGTAGACAGATTTAAGCATTGTGGGCGTTAGAGTGGGCGTGAGAAAGTTTTTTTTAATCAATCGATAGGTATTGACGAGACCAATACATTTCAGTTAAAATTTTTTATCTAGCACGAAAATTGTGGGCGCCACTGGCTTGGGCGGTTTGTGCGCGTTAGAGTGGGCGTGGCAAACTTTTTTTTAGATCAATCGATAGGTATTTAAGAGAGCAATACATTTCAGTTAAAATTTTTTATCTAGCATAAAAATTGTGGGCGCCACAGATTTGGGCGGTTTGTGGGCGTTAGAGAGGGCGTGGCATATTAGCGTAACAAACTTGCGCTGCGCTCAAGCCTACGGAATCTAAATCTTAAATCCCGTTTCTCTATCTTTGATATTTTGCGAGATATCCGCGTTCATATTAACGATTTTTTGAAGTTTGTGGGCGGTTTGTGGGCGTTAAAGTGGGCGTGGCAAACTTTTTTTTAAATCAATCGGTAGGTATTGATTAGAAGAATACATTTCAGTTAAAATTTTTGTTCTAGCATCAAAACTGTAGGAGCCACAGTCTTGGGCGGTTTGTGGGCGTTAGAGTGGGCGTGGCACTCTTCTGAAACAAACTTGCGCTGCGCAGGAATCTCAGGAATCTGCATGCCTAATCCTAGTATTGTAGCTCTTATAGTTTCCGAGATCTCAGCGTTCATACGGACAGACGGACAGACGGACAGACGGACATGGCTAGATCGACTCGGCTAGTGATCCTGATCAAGAATATATATACTTTATGGGGTCGGAAACGCTTCCTTCTGCCTGTTACATACTTTCCGACGAATCTAGTATACCCTTTTACTCTACGAGTAACGGGTATAAAAAGCCTATCGGGGCGGAAACAAAAATGTGTGTTTGAAAATATTATATTATTATTATTATGAGAATTATTTTATTGGGGTTCTTTTGATTTCTAAATTAGTTTTACAATCATAGGAAACATTATTTTCCAAATATGCTAATTGTCCCAGAAGGCGCGTTCCCACACTACTTGAGATGGGTATCAGACAGCAATTTACCACACCCAACACGCCACAGGAGAATCCGACAGAGCGAGCGAATAGAACGATCAAGACTATGGTTGCGCAGTTCGCCGGTAAGGACTAGAGAAATTGGGACAAGAAAAGGCTATACCCCGGCGTTCCTTACCCAAGGCAGGAGCCGCGCCTCGCCAGCTGCCTATATGCTAGGGAAACCCTAGGCACTGGACGCGCTAAGGAGACGGCGAAATCTGGAAAAGGAATCCCATGACCAAGCCAGACACTATAATCTGAGGAGGAGGCAATGGACGACAGCGGTGGGCGACGTAGTATGGGCCAAGAAACACCACCTGTCCAAAGCGGCCGAAGGATTCGCTGCGAAACTAGCCTCGAGGTGCGATTGTCCTTAACAGATTGTAGATTTCGTCTCTCCGGTGATCTGCAAAATACGCCGCATACATACAAGGACAGAGCGGACTATTCACGTTGGTGAGCTTAAGCTCAGACCGCAAGACAGCAGGATTCAGCGTCAGGCATTTGCCGATCGTGATCATGCCAAGTGGATACATTGGATTTTACATTGATCTAGACTGCGAGGCAACAGGATTTTGCGTCAGGCCGAAGCGAGAGTCATCCGTATGCCACACAGAACAGACAATCATAAGGATACGACGGAAGAACTTGATAAAGGGTGTATGCTGACCCTGATGACGAGGCAACGGTTTCAGCACCGGGCGCGAGCCAGAGTCAACCGATTACGCCACGTAGAAGGGATTATGCGCAGAGGCAGGCAAGCAACACAAGTCGCGCTGTCCAGACACACACCGTAGCATCTGGAGACTCTATGCGGAATGCGCCGGAGGAGCTCGTCTAGTTGTTACCCGTAGAAAGGGGGGACGGTGCAGATTTAGATCTACACAGTATCCAGCTGGTCACACAAGACCAAAACACGCATCGCTCGAACAACTAACAGAAAAAAAACACGAGAAAACCCTGGAATGAGAGAGAACCCAACCAAAAGTGCAACTCATCACGGTCAGAAAATCCCTGCTGCGAACGAGCGCCAAACACTATTTAAAAGCGCTGGGGCTATTGTAGTTAAGCGTAAGGACAACGAACGGCCTATGCTGGTAGGAGCTGAAAAGGGGGAGGAATGGAAAGACAAGAACAAATCAACCGAAAGCTGTACTGGCAGAACCAATTTTGCCAATTCGCCATTGCTTAGGGAAGGGGTCGCCTCGATTAGTAGGCGTTAGATTGACACGGGTCGATAGTGGCGATCAATGGGCACCAGAAAATACGGGAAATATCGGCAAAGGGTGAAACATCGCAACGAGCAGATGGCAACGCTTCGCCATCGGTATCGATAGACGATGAACTATCGATCAAGCACGGATGGTAAGACCAGTTGGAGAAACATCGAAAAGTAGGAGAACGCAGTATCGAGCAGCGAGCTGGGGATCTATAGCCGATGATTATCGATACCCTAGTGGAAACACATGAAGTATTGTCGAGGAAGAATTTAAATTCGTCGAGGCAGGTGCAGAGGAAGGGAATGCAAGCATGATCGAGATCCGGTGCTGTGGAACTCAGGATAGATCTGTGAGCGTCGCGGGGCATCAAGGAAGCAACGAGGGAGCGTCGAGGGAGCACCGAGGGAGTCATCGAGATCGTCGCAAGGATTTAAAGGCTACAGGATACACGAGGACTAAAGCCGGAGAGGATATACGAAATTATTTTGTTTCCCTAGGACTAGACTCTGTTGTGGATTTTGGACCTGGAGAAGAAGTGCCACATCTCAGCAGCAGGTCACACTGTATCCGTGGACTTTAGGCCTGGAATGGCGAGTTCCAGCCGGCAGTGCGCAGGGCATTGGGAGATCAGTCGATCACGAGGAGTCAATCCAACAAGATCAGTCAATTATTAAAGAACCAGGTCAACCAGCAGTACGAGAACAACAAGTCAAGAACAACAAGTCAAGTCGTCGTAAGCAGCGCCGTGGGAAGCCTACAAGGAGCAAGATCGCTACGCTGAGACGATCGGGCTTGGGACACCAGGGATCTCCGAATTGCGACACAGGTAGCTGAGGTCCAAAGGGCATACACGGCTAAGTCAAGCCAGTTTGTTTCTTACTTTGTCCCGACCACACCCTGGCACATCGCCCGGCGGGTCCATCAGAGTCAAGCAATAGAGTCCTACGACAAGGAACCGTGAACTAAAGGGGCAAGTTGTCTAGTGTTCAGTGTGCCTTGCCCGACTGAGCAGGACCTGGCGTGAAGGACGAGCGGTCTATCGATTTGTGGATTTAAGAGGCGTTGTCCTGGAGAGCCCAGCGATTACCGGCAAGGTCCCGGACCAGCGAGTGCCAGAAAACCACACTACCAGCCAGAAAGGGCGAGCAGTAGACCGGTTGAGGCATTAAAGAGGCCCAACGGTTCAGCAAGTCCCGGAACGGCTATCGTCCAAGACCTCAAAGGGGCAGAGACCACGATATATCGAGTCCCGCAGCCAGCAAGGTACGGGGCAGAGCAGAGAAAATCGGCAGCGACATCAGTAGACATCACCGACAGCCACGTCACGTTCGCCGCGGAGAAATCATTGAGGAGCGCAGGAACGTCAAGGACGTCAAGCAATACGGTGAGGCGTTGCCCTGATTACCCTAGTCTGAGAACGGTGACGCTTCCCTAAGCCCACAAGGCCGATCTCTCTGCGAGTCCAAGGAGCGACAAGCGGCCTCGAGTCAACGCGTCGCAAAGTGAGCAGCGGCGGGGAACACTACGAGCAACCCGTAACACAGTATCAGCAGCCCTTGAAACCATCGCGAGACGACACCAACCGAGCCATCCACCGCTGTAATAAGTAAAACGAAAATAAATCCACTGGTATCCTTTGATTGCTGTGCTTTCACACTGATCTACAGACAGTCACGGCATATAAATTTAGTGGGATAAACACACAATCTACTAAGCTAGCCGCACGAATCTCGTAGCGAGTGGACCAACAAAATCAGTTCGTTACGTCTGGCGCCCAATGTGATTGTCCCAGCAGTGAAAGCAACAGAAGCAGAATGGGAAAGAAGTGGATTTACTGCCTCAAGAAGGAGGACTTCGCTCATGTCGCACAGCGGCTTAATATCACCCTGGATAACAGATTTGACGACAAGAGAAAGGCATTGTCTGATTATTATTAGTGGTCGTTTAGGTTTGACGGTGCGGAAAGACCATTCGAGTTCCTGGTGCAAGTGAAATGGTCAGCCAACACATATGGTCTGGACTTGGACTCGTTCGGGGACGATGCCGGAATTGCTTAAAGGAAGGGCTTTGAAGTAGTTCATTGCCAACAACAAGCAATGATGAACCGGATTTCATAGAAAGCTTTCATACCTATTTTCTACCGAGAGATTTCTTAATCATGCTGGCGGTTCAGGTCAAGCAACAGGAGCAAGGCTACAGCGAGTCGTTCAGAGACTACATGATCGACATCCAGACGATGGTAAGGTCCCTCAACTACTCGCCGAGGGAGACCCTAAGAATTATTAAGGAGAACTGTACACCGAGTCTAAAGATCTTCCTAAGAGCATACAAGGTGTCGGAGCTGGACACACTGATAATCTAATAAGAGTGGGAAGCATTCGCGCAGGAGATCATGTTCTCGAGGACCAAGTCGGCGGCCCCAACCCAAGTTTCGTGCAGAAAGTGCAAGCAATCAGGCAGCCACGATAAACGGGGTAATGATCAATGGTCACTACCAAGTCCAACGGCAGCAGGCCACCGAAGTACCACGAGGTGGTTCATGGACACCACCCCAACAGAAATTGAGAAAGCCAAACAATACCTTGTGGAGGTCGCCAATTACCACACGGAGGCCTCAGGATACAACCCATATTACAGAGCCGCAGGAGGCCTGTTGAAAATGCGGTGGGAACGGATACTGGGCTCAAGGACGTCGAAACCAGCGTCTGTTATTCTGCTGGCTATCAAGCAAAGTGGGTGTCAGGAGCGTCGAGTGCTGCCAGCGATCTCAGCGACAGAGAGGCGAGCGGGGATCGCACAGTGCAACCTCACCAAACTAACTGGCAAGCTAATCGAAGAGGGGCAGCACTTGTCCGCAGCGGTGACGATTGGTGGGAACACCTAAAAAGCCACAATCGACACCGGGGCAACGGCAAGCTTCGATAGCGAAGATCTGGCGGACAATCTTGCTGCTCTAAAAAGAATTACAAGGACGAGACGGCAAGTTAGGTTGGCAGACGGAAGATGCGGCAGCCTCTTGATTTTACCAGGAGTAGTGGATCCGTTGGGGTTGGGGTGGACCTTCCTTACACGAGTTCGGACCGAAATAAGGTGTGCTGTACACGAGATCATAATAGCAGCCGGGAACCGACACAATGGATGGCTCGAGGAGAAGCTATCGGTAGCAGTCGTTTTACAGTCAAACCACTGAATGTCTTGCTACGCAAAAGCAGTAAGTCGGAGTGGTCACCGGAGTACCACATGGCATTTGAGGAAGTGAAGGCAAGCCCCGTGTTAGACCCGGTGCCAGCATGCCCGGACTTCAGCAGAACTTGCACCCTACAATCAGACGCCAGCGACTATGGCGTCGGAGCAATACTGACCCAGGACACAGAAAAACTAATCTCCTACTAGAGCCGAACGATGAACGGAGCGGAGAATAACAATTCAACAACGGAGAAGGAGTTGTTACGTACGCCCTCCCCATACACAGATTCACCCCAGCGAAACAACATCTGGAGTTGAGGGTAGGGACCGCTAATGACTAACCATTCTCAGACTGATAAGGGCAGACAAGCAATACAAATGTCGCGAGGCCAGAACAACGGCCCCGATTGACCTACCGGTAACCATACCCCGGCAGGTGGCAAAGTGCACTAGCCGGCCATTGACTCCTAAGATAGGGGAAATAGAGGAACCGGTGGGAACACCTTGTTAATTCATCCAGTATGGGGGTCTAGCGATAGTTCAAGTCCGGTTTTAAAGACCCCAGCCAAATAGATAAGACAGACAGAATTTGTTTTGATCTCCCTGGCACTGGTTTAGATGTGCAACTCCCCATAAGTGAGGACCACGACTGGAAGAAGACTAGTATCCCGAAGGACATCCCCATCCTTCCCTGGAAGTCATCTTTATCCGGGAGAAAATCCTTGTTACCGGTCCTGTAATCGACCGCATCCTGAAGGAAGTCCACCTGCAAGCCCCTAAGGTCGAAGAGTACTGGTGAACCAAGTATATGGCATAAGGACCCCAAGATGGGCAGCAAAACATTCAAAGTGGCCGGCAGCACCGCCAATGTTGTTAACACAGTGGAGATCGTTGATCAAAAGGATGATACACAAGATGTTACCAGAACAATGAAACTCATCGTTGGACTACTTCTTGTTCTAGAAATCCTTAAAGTCGTTAAGATCTACAAGCGTTCTGTGCAGAGACGCCGCGACCAACATCACGTCCTGGAGAAAGTAGTGACTCACATCGGAGCATAAACAAAGCAGCCGCAGCAAAGTGCCCACAAAAACATACAATAAGACAATAAACTGTTAAAAAGGCGAGCTGCATTAAATTACAAACAAAAGTGAATCGCAAAAACAATTAATGACAAATTGAAAGTGCATGCATTTCTAAATGCAAGTGAAATAGAACCAACAAATACATTGGACAAGAAATTGGAGCTGCACCGACCAGCCCAAGCCCGAGCACTGAAACTGACGTGTGCCTCAGTGGAACTCCCGTACGATGCATATATACATACATATTTATACAGCCATAGTATTATTTTTATTGTGTAACGTACTTATACCCGTTACTCGTAAAGAAATAGGGTATACTAGATTCGTCGGAAAGTTTGTAACAGGCAGAAGGAAGCGTTTCCGACCCCATAAAACATATATATATTCTTGATCAGCATCCATAGCCATGTCCGTCTGTCCGTATGAACGCTGAGATTTTGGAAACTATAAGAGCTACAATACGGAAATTAGGCATGCAGATTCCTGCGCAGCGCAAGTTTGTTTCAGCAGAGTGGAACGCCCCAAAACCGCACAAAACTGTGGCTCCTACAGCTTTGATGCTAGAAAAAGTTTGCCACGCCCACTTTAACGCCCACAAACCGTTCTTAAACTTCAAAAAATCGTAAATATGAATGTGGATATCTCGGAAACTATTAAAGATAGAGAATTGGGATCTCAGATTTAGATTACGTAGCCTTGTACGCAGCTCAAGTTTGTTACGCGAATATGCCACGCCCATTCTGACGCCCACAAGCCGCCCAAGCCTGTGATGCCCACAGATATGCAAGCAGCAAATGCGCCACCTACCGGCGGTAGACAGATTTAAGCGTTGTGGTTTTAAATCAATCGATAGGTATTGACGAGACCAATACATTTAAGTTAACATTTTTTATCTAGCACGAAAATTGTGGGCGCCACAGGCTTGGGCGGTTTGTGGGCGTTAGAGTGGGCGTGGCAAACTTTTTTTTAAATCAATCGATAGGTATTGACGAGACCAATACATTTCAGTTTAAATTTTTTATCTACCATGAAAATTGTGGGCGCCACAGACTTGGGCGGTTTGTGGGCGTTGGAGTGGGCGTGGCATATTCGCGTAATAAACTTGCGCTGCGCTCAAGCCTACGGAATCTAAATCTGAAAACTCGTTTCTCTACCTTTGATATTTTCCGAGATATCCGCGTTCATATTTACGATTTTTTGAAGTTTGTGGGCGGTTTGTGGGCGTTAAAGTGGGCGTGGCAAACTTTTTTTTAGGTCAGTCGGTAGGTATTGATGAGAACAATACATTTCAGTTAAAATTTTTGTTCTAGCATCAAAACTGTAGGAGCCACAGTTTTGGGCGGTTTGTGGGCGTTAGAGTGGGCGTGGCACTCTTTTGAAACAAACTTGCGCTGCGCAGGAATCTCAGGAATCTGCATGCCTAATCCCAGTATTGTAGCTCTTATAGTTTCCAAGATCTCAGCGTTCATACGGACAGACGGACAGACGGACAGACGGACATGGCTAGATCGACTCGGCTAGTGATCCTGATCAAGAATATATATACTTTATGGGGTCGGAAACGCTTCCTTCTGCCTGTTACATACTTTCCGACGAATCTAGTATACCCTTTTACTCTACGAGTAACGGGTATAAAAATATAAATATATATGGCACGTATATATATACATAAACCAATTGTAACGTCTCCCAAAGCCCAGTATCCAAAGCATCGAGATCTCGTCGGCCAAGAATAAAAGGAGGGTAAGTATGTCGGAACGCAATTCCCATTTATATACATATGTATTCTTGAGGCCAGTCCCACCCTGTCCTCGACTTTTACGTAGCACGTCCCGGTTCTAATAAAACTCGTGGGCTAACATATATCCAATTTATTATTCAATATATAACTGCTGGCTGTATGGCGTTACATATAGCCGTGAGACAAAGAAGTAAGGGAACCGCTTTAAAAATTGTCGTAGCAGACGGTGGCTAATGCTGTACTGAATAAGCGCGGGCGAAGCAAGTGCTCGCGTACCCGACAAGTGCGCTTAAAGCTTATGTTGAACGGTAGAATTCCAGCCACTCATCTGCTGATTGGAACATTATAGCGGGCTCATTGGATCTGTCTATTGTAACAGATTTCAGCGGCGACATATATATATACACCATGATTACTTCACAAGCATTAACAAAGACGATTAACAACGATACACAGTTCAACTTAAGAATTCAAAATTTGTTGTCAAAGGTAATCCTACCAATAACTGCAGATGAATAAGAGAATTTATATGTTGAGACCTTCCGTCTAGGTATCTCTCCACTTGTACATTGTAACAAGACAGAAAAAGCAATTGCCATCTCATCCGTTCCAAAAGTCATTGTTCTTTCTCGTTTAGATAAAAATATATTTTTGGGCAATGTCAATACCTTCATAGTAAAGACCAAGAATTAATCTGTTATAGACAATCATAAATATATAACAAGGAAGAACGCTATAGTCGAGTACCTCGACTATCAGATACCCGTTACTCAGCTAAAGGGACCAAAGGAAAATGGAGATATGCAAGCAGCAAATGCGCCACCTACCGGCGATAGACAGATTTAAGCATTGTGGGCGTTAGAGTGGGCGTGAGAAAGTTTTTTTTAATCAATCGATAGGTATTGACGAGACCAATACATTTCAGTTAAAATTTTTTATCTAGCACGAAAATTGTGGGCGCCACTGGCTTGGGCGGTTTGTGCGCGTTAGAGTGGGCGTGGCAAACTTTTTTTTAAATCAATCGATAGGTATTTAAGAGACCAATACATTTCAGTTAAAATTTTTTATCTAGCATAAAAATTGTGGGCGCCACAGATTTGGGCGGTTTGTGGGCGTTAGAGAGGGCGTGGCATATTAGCGTAACAAACTTGCGCTGCGCTCAAGCCTACGGAATCTAAATCTGAAATCCCGTTTCTCTATCTTTGATATTTTCCGAGATATCCGCGTTCATATTAACGATTTTTTGAAGTTTGTGGGCGGTTTGTGGGCGTTAAAGTGGGCGTGGCAAACTTTTTTTAAATCAATCGGTAGGTATTGATTAGAAGAATACATTTCAGTTAAAATTTTTGTTCTAGCATCAAAACTGTAGGAGCCACAGTTTTGGGCGGTTTGTGGGCGTTAGAGTGGGCGTGGCACTCTTCTGAAACAAACTTGCGCTGCGCAGGAATCTCAGGAATCTGCATGCCTAATCCTAGTATTGTAGCTCTTATAGTTTCCGAGATCTCAGCGTTCATACGGACAGACGGACAGACGGACAGACGGACAGACGGACAGACGGACATGGCTAGATCGACTCGGCTAGTGATCCTGATCAAGAATATATATACTTTATGGGGTCGGAAACGCTTCCTTCTGCCTGTTACATACTTTCCGACGAATCTAGTATACCCTTTTACTCTACGAGTAACGGGTATAATTATTTAGATCTACTAAGTACATTCTTTTATAAACTTTCATTTTTATTTAATATAAAATATTTACTTTCCAGCGGCGAGTATCAGCCTTGTAATTGTATGTACAATTACAAGAGCCCTCTGAGGGACGTTTGTAGTCGTGAATAGTCAGCGTTTTGCTGGTTCATGTACATTCCTAGGTGGTAAATTCGATACTCTCCGCTAATAAAATAATTGTCAATTAAATTAATTCCTTATGCATTAGCCTATACTCATCCACGGCGGACGCCGATATATATTACCCAATAAACTTCTTTGTACCCAAGGGTGCTCAACATGACCAGCACCCAACAAATCAAGAAGAAGCCAAGTTGGGAACAGTACCAGGCGCTCACTAGCACCCACTGCAGATGAGAATTGATGACCAGCATATTATATGTCTCACTAACTCACCGACTCAACGATACACTGACCCCCCAATGCAGTCAGCACATTTTGCAGTGTCAATCAAAATTCCCTGACCTACTTTAAAATATTGCTTATTTCAATAATAATTACACTAATCTTCCGTGTTCCAAGTAGTATATAAACATGTATCAAATGAAGAATAAATCAGTTATCAACGCAACTCATAACTACGCGGTTCTACTTCCTACCTCTGGAAATAGGGCTCGTAATACACTATATCTACTAGCAGCTAACCACGTTAGCTCAACCTCATCGCAGTTCCCGCATTGCCTGTGGTCCGGCATTACAGTTGCCATCGTTACCATTGCCGCGACGCGATAGACTTGCAAGTGTCTCCTTCGGTTAGGCACAAACATTGGTGACCCCGACACTCCAGCAACCACCTTCCAACCAAAAGCTGAACCTCTAACTGGGTTCACAATTCCATCCAGCCTCACAGGATATTCAGCTTCATCCAGCTTCACAGGATACTCAGCTTCATCCAGCTTCACAGGATACTCAGCTTCATCCAGCTTCACAGGATCGTCAACTTCATCCAGCTTCCCAAGATACGCTTCTTGATCCAGCGTCACAGGATCGTCAGCTTATCCAGCTTCACAGGATCGTCAGCTTCATCCAGCCTCACAGGATATTCAGCTTCATCCAGCTTCACAGGATACTCAGCTTCATCCAGCTTCACAGGATACTCAGCTTCATCCAGCTTCACAGGATACTCAGATTCATCCAGCTTGACAGGATACTCAGTATCTTCCAGATCCACAGGATAGTTAGCTTAATCCAGCTTCACAGGATTCACAGCTTCATCCAGCTTCACAGGACAAATAGATTTATCCGGCTTCACAGGATTCTTTGTTTCAAAGACACACAATATGTCTACTTCATTCATAGAGGAAACAAGTCACACAATAATCGGTTTACACAATCGATTTCTAGACAACCAAAATGAGCTACAAGTACAGATCCAACAGCTCATAAATATCTATGGAAAGGATTCGGTCGAACGACGCCACCAAGACGGCTATTATTCCGGTAAGCTAAATCAGCTTAACGATCTCTGGCAGCAGTTTTGCGACCTAGATGAAGAAGTTCAGCAAGCGGCATTACCCACTAGAACTCTTCACGACTAGAAGCACTCAAGGAGCTGGGCGAAAAATATCAGAAAATCTTTCTGGACAACATTCCGACTGGAAGCGGACTTCCGAAGGCCCCCAGACGAACTTCGGGCAACATCAAGATCACAACCGGAGATCAAGTCAAAGGAGACTCGGTGATCCGACAGTTGCAGAGAAGAGGCATCGAATTGGAATCATCATTAACATTAGCCTCGAACGCCCCAACCATCACCCCAGCCCTACAAAGGCATCCGGATCTCCATTGGGCGTTACTAGGGCAAGCCCACGACGAATTGGATAGCATACCCGGGGCCGCAGCTCTGACAGATGCAGAGCTAGCCCAATTCCACACATTATACGAGAAATTCGAAATGAACCTGCTTCGAGAGCACTTCCGCCAATTAGCATTCCGGAGTTCAACGGAGAGTACCTAGTCTGGCCACTGTTCCATGAACTCTTTGTGGAATTGGTACATAATAAACAATAGTTGGCCAGATCGCTTCGTGATGAAGCGACGAACGTTTTGACAGACACAGCCTTCTCACAGGGTGGCTATGACGAGACCTGGTTGCGATTGAAGGCCAGGTACCAGAACCATAGCCATAGAAATATTATTGACCATAGGCCTATAGACGGCTCCTCGCGCCAACTAAGGGCCTTACAAGACATTATCAAAAACTCAATGAGTACTCTTAAAAACCTCGATGTCAGCACAAAATCCTGGGATCAAATCCTTTGTTTTATTATCAAAACAAAACTAGACCAGCAGTCTCTAGCTGCTTTGGAAAATTCCGCGGATGCACCAACGGAAATTCCAACGTTAAGGAGTGTACTGACGTTTACTGAGCGGCGCGCTTGGATGCTGGCGACGATAAGCGCTCAACCTACAGTAACGCTCCGCCATCAGTCAGTTCACAACGAAGAGAGCTGTTAGATTTGTCACCTAGGACCACAAAACACGGCGCCAAACCAATATTCAAGTAGGAGCATTCACAAATTGCTTGTCTACAGCTCATAAGGTTGAAAACTGGCTACTTGTCGAGTCTGCCAGCAACGGCATCATTCACTGTTACTCCAAGGACCGACTAGCAATCCAGTGGCCGGCGCAGCAACCATTGCAGCTACGACAACCCTAGAGGATATACTCTACTCGCGGAAATCAACCCTATTCTGGTAAGAGACAGAGATGATCTTGCAGGACCGAACGCTGCTTATGAGCAAACGAAAGATAAAAATCCGATGAATAATAATCATTCGATATAGAAGAAAGCAAACGGCAAATTAAGATTTCACTTGTTAAAAAGGGATTCATTTGACGAACTTAGCATTGATGAATCATAAAATAAAAGAGACTGAAGATATATGTAGCCAATCAAGATCCGATCGAGAATCAACCGATACATTTAATGGTTCATTGCAGCTGACTGAACTTTATATTGCAAGAAAAGAAAAAAAAACCAATTAATATAGAACCGACTTCTCATCAATTTAAAACCTACAAGAAGTCTGACTTTTGTTCAACATTTCTAAATTTAACCAAGAAATATCTAAGTTTTGTTGCAGAAGGTCCACATACCAGATGTGCCAAATGATCAAGTTCTACGAGGCCACAATTTCAGTCCCCACGGTAATGTCAATTTTATTGCAAAGGGGATTGTTAAGCAGCATCAAGAAGATATGAAGGACCTTAATCACAAACATGAACCTCCGCAGCTGCAGGAAAGATCCTCCACGGCCAAGGGCTGACCGATATCACGCCTTAATTGAGGGTCCCCCTCAACGGGGGGAGAATGTTCGCACGCAAGGGTGCTCAACATGACCAACACCCAACAAATCAAGCAGTAGCCAAGTTGGGAACAGTACCAGGCGCTTAGTAGCACCCACTGTAGATGAGAATTGCTGATCAGCATATTATATGTCTCACTAACTCACCGTCTCACCGACTCAACGGTACACTGACCCGCCAATGCAGTCAGCACATTTTGCAGTGTCAGCCGAGCGAACTACATAAACTGCTACGATAATCATAATTTCCTGACCTATTCTAGAATATAGCTTATTTCACTAACCATTACACTAAATTTCCGTGATCCAAGTAGTATATAAACATGTATCAAATGAAGAATAAATCAGTTATTAATGCAACTCATAACTTCGCGGTTCTACTTCCTACCTCTGGGAATAGGGCTCGTAATACGCTATCTCAACTAGCAGCTAACCACGTTAGCTCAACCTCATCGAATATCTTGCATCGCCTGTGGCTCGGCATTACAATAACCATCGTTACCATTATCGCGACGCGATCGTCCTGCAATTGTCTACTTCGGTTAGACACAAACAAAACTTATAATGTGAAGAAGAATTCGAAGCCACGGCCCGCGAAGATCCATTTGGAACACGAATGTGTTATTATTAATGATTAATGTTATTTTTCCAGGCATTTCAAATATTTAGAGGCATTTCAAATATTTCAAATATTTAGAGGCTAACCAAGATCGCACGACCAAAATACGACGTAGCTTATGCCGGCAAATGGTGCCTGAACATCGGACACCTCTCCCTCGGCCCAAGTCCCTGTCAGGACTCGGGCACTACTACGCCGACGTAACAGAGTGCTTGGCAATTGTCTGGGCGATCTGGAAGGTTACCACTTTAAAGTAGTAACCGACCATATGGATCTGAAGTGGGTCGACAGCATTGGAAGCCCTTCAGGAAGGATTACCAGATGGGCCTTGGACTTCGATATAGCGTACATAAAGGGTCAGCTAAACGTGGTGTCTGACGCCTTGTCAAGACAACCACTACCAGAGACGCTACGAGGCTTAAAGGAGGCAACGGCGCCAATGGCTTCAGAAAGTTGAAGCTGGATCAAAAACATGTTTAAAAAGACAAGGACCCAGCCGCAGAAGTACCCGGACTGTGTGATGGAAGGCGGGACGCTTCTTAGAAATATTCCACACAGAGTGCACAGAGAGGACGACGCATCATGGAAGATGTGCGTCCCAAAGTTGTTACGGAAAACAGTGTTGAGGGAAAACCACGACGCACCATCGGCGGGACACGTAGGAAACCGAAGGAGAATTACGCGGTTGGCAGCCCAATATTACTGGCCAGGTATGCGAGACGCTCGAGCCCATGTGAGGAAATGCCAGACATGCATGAGATTTGAATCAAATCTAATGCAGGCGGCTGGCAAAATGCTAACCCAAGTGCCAGAGGAACCATGGGCCAAGGTGTGCGTAGACTTTGTCGGACCCCTACCTCGACCTAAGCACAGCAACCAAATGGTCTTGATAGATAGATTCTCGAATTGGACGGAATTAGTGCCGTTGCGCAGTGCGACAGCAGAGTCGCCTAAAAAAGCGTTTAGGGAGCGCATAATCGCAAGGTACGGGGTCCCAAGGGTGGTCATAACGGACAACGGAGTGCAGTTTGAGAGACGCATCTTTAAAAGTTTCCTGGCTGAGATGGGTATCAGCCAGCAATTCACCAGACCCAACACGCCACAGGAGAATCCGACAGAGCAAGCGAATAGAACGATCAAGACTATGATAGCGCAGTTCGCCGGTCAGGACTAGACAAATTGGGACAAGAAAAGGCTATACCCCGGCGTTCCTTACCCAATGCAAGGAGCCGCGACTCCACAGCTGGCTATATGATAGGGAAACCCTAGGCACTGGACGTGCTAAGGAGACCCCGGAGGAAAAAGAGAGAGATCCTTGAGATCTGGAAAACGAATCCCAGGACCAAGCCAGACACTATAATCTGAGGAGGAGTCAATGGACGCCAGCGGTGGGCGACGTAGTATGGGCCAGGAAACATCACCTGTCCAAAGCGGCCAAAGGTTTCGCTGCGAAACTAGCCCCGTGGTGCGATTGTCCTTATCAGGTTGTAGATTTCGTCTCTCCGGTGATCTGCAAAATACGCCGCATACATACAAGGACAGAGCGGACTATTCACGTTGGTGAGCTTAAGCTCAGACCGCAAGGCATTTGCCGGTCGTGATCATGCCAAGTGGATAGAACATACATAGGAAAAGGCACAAGGACACGATAAGGATTTTACATTGATCTAGTCTGCGAGGCAACAGGATTTTGCGTCAGGCCGAAGCGAGAGTCATCCGTATGCCACATAGAACGGACAATCATAAGGATACGGCGCAAGAACTCGATAAGGGGTGTATGCTGACCCTGATGACGAGGCAACGGTTTCAGCACCGGGCGCGAGCCAGAGTCAACCGATTACGCCACGTAGAAGGGATTATGCGCGGAGGCAGGCAAGCAACACAAGTCGCGCTGTCCAGACACACACCGTAGCATCCGGAGACTCTATGCGGAATGCGCCGGAGGAGCTCGTCTAGTTGTTACCCGTAGAAAGGGGGGACGGTGCAGATGTAGATCTACACAGTATCCAGCTGGTCACACAAGACAGAAACACGCATCGCTCGAACAATTAACAGGAGAAAAAACACGGAAAAACCCTGGAATGAAAGAGAACCCAAGAAAAGGGGGAGGAATGGAAAGACAAGAACAAATCAACCGAAAGCTGTACTGGCAGAACCAATTTTGCCAAGTCGCCATTGCCTAGGGAAGGGGTCGCCTCAATTAGTATTAGTAGTAGCACCAGAAAATACTGGAAATATCGGCAAAGGGGTGAAACATCGCAACGAGCAGGTGGCAACGCTTCGCCATCGGTATCGATAGACGATGAACTATCGATCAAGCACGGATGGTAAGACCAGTCGGAGAAACATCGTAAGGTAGGAGAACGCAGTATCGAGCAGCGAGCTGGGGATCGATAGCCGATGATTATCGATACCCTAGTGGAAACACATAAAGTATCGTCGAGAGAGAATTTAAATTCGTCGAGGCAGTCGCAGAGGAAGGGAATGCAAGCTTGATCGAGACCCGGTGCTGCGGAACTCAGGATAGAGCTGTGAGCGTCGCGGGGCATCAAGGAAGCAACGAGGGAGCGTCAAGGGAGCGCCGTTGGAGTCATCGAGATCGTCGCAAGGGTTTAAAGGCTACAGGATACACGAGGACTTAAGCCGGAGAGGATGAATGAGTTTATTTTGTTTCCCTAGGACTAGACTCTGACGTGGATTTTCACCAGGAGAAGAAATGCCACATCTCAGCAGCAGGTCACACTGGATCCGTGGACTTTGGGCCTGGAATGGCGAGTACCAGCGGGCCGTGCGCAAATGGAAAGTAACGGTTCCCGGATGCACTATATAAGGCATTGAGAGATCAGTCGATCACGAGGAGTCAATCCAACAAGATCGGTCAGTTATAAAAGAACCAAGTCAACCAACAGTACGAGCACAACAAGTCAACAACAACAACTCAAGTCGTCGTAAGCAGCGCCGTGGGAAGCCTACAAGAAGCAAGATCGCTACGTCGAGACGTTCGGGATCGGGGCATCAGTGATCTCCGAAGTGAGGCACTGAACCGGCTAAGCTCGT
Source organism: Drosophila subpulchrella (assembly GCF_014743375.2). Classification (NCBI taxonomy): domain Eukaryota; kingdom Metazoa; phylum Arthropoda; class Insecta; order Diptera; family Drosophilidae; genus Drosophila; species Drosophila subpulchrella. Next base: position 463,356 of record NW_023665693.1, on the reverse strand, counting down.
CGGATTTGGAATGGCATTTTGGGAAACCACTCCCTTTTCGACATAACAAAAGTAAATTTTTTCGTGCCTGAAAAGTGGATTGAATATGTAAAGATCGTCGCGGGCCGTGCTTTACGATCCCCTAGTGTCAGTCGGAAATTACGTCATTGTCCCCCTTGTTATGGGTTTCTACGAAGACATTATTATATTTCGGTTCACATTATAATTTTATTGAAAAGTTTCGTGTAAGGGTCCATATTTAGGAATAAATAAATATACGAATAAAATTACTCCTTCAACTCCCAGTGACGAGATCTCCACGCTCTGAATGTTGGGGATAGTAAAAATATTAAGTTTAATGAGTATAGCCTAGTACTCACATCGACGAAAACCGCCAGCTAACCATAGGAGTGAGCGAGAGGCAAATACGCGGCTAACGCTTTTCGTCGGGTCTGTTTTTCAGCGCGGTACTCAGATAATACCAAAATACAGATGGAGCGAGTGAAGTTCGATGAACTCCGTTAGCCGCGGCTCAAAGAATATGAAATTTAATCATTGGCGGTGTTCGTGCAAAGGCGATGTGAAAACTATAAATTTTAAAATGGAAGGAAACCCCCAAGATGAAATAGGACGCCTAATCCAATCTGTTGCCCTTTATTGTGGAATTTCACCAACAGGAAGCAATACCACAACAGGGGCAACTCCGCAGAATAGTTGAAGTGCTGGAGGAGATCCACTAGAGAATCCCAGTGGGACATCCTGCCGGGCGTGTCCTCGGAAAGAACGTAAAATCTGGCCAAAAGAATTTGGTTGCGTTGTACTAATAGAAGTACATTTTTATTAGAACCACCAGTAATATGATCTCCGACGACCTCCCCATTAGCAGCTTATGCGGATCTGGAGGACGCGCTGGCCTCTATAGGGAGGAGGAAAATATGGCGCCCGCTAAGGAACAGTTGGAGAAGCCATAGCCAGCCATTGCCAGGATGCTGGGCGACTTTCTGCAGCATCAGCGGATCAACCCCGTTCCCAATTTGACTCTCAATATGCCCATTGGGACTCGGAGCTGGACTGCGGTGGCGCGGGAAAGGTAGCGAAGCATCCGTGGGACGAGAAGGAAGCTTTAAACTTCTAATTTACATAAATAACAAGGAAGAACGCTATAGTCGAGTACGTCGAATATCAGATACCCGTTACTCAGCTAAAAGGACCAAAAGGAAATGGAGATATGCTAGCAGCAAAGCGATATTTAAATCCGCCACCTACCGGCGGTAGACAGATTAAAGCGTTATGGGCGTTAGAGTGGGCGTGGCAAACTTTTTTTTGGATAAACATTTTAGTTAACATTTTTATCTAGCGTGAAAATTGTGGGCGTCATAGGTTTGGGCGGCTTGTGGGCGAAAGAGTGGGCGTGGCATATTCGCGTAACAAACTTCACTGCTTACAAGGCAACGGAATCTAAATCTGGAATCCCCATTCTCTATCTTTGATAGTTTTCGAGATATCCACGTTCATATTTACGATTTTTTAAAGTTTGTGGGAGGTTTGTGGGCGTGGCAAACTTTTTTTTGGGTCAATCGATAGGTACTGATGAGAACAACACATTTCAGCTAAAATTTGTATTCTAGCATCAAAACTGTAGGAACCACAGTTTTGGTCGGTTTGTGGGCGTTAGAGTGGGCGTGGCCCTCTGTTGAAACAAAGAAGCTCAGGATTCTGCATGCCAAATCTCAATAGCCTAGCTCTTATAGTTTCCGAGCCATTAGTATGCTAATTAGTGACGGGCGGTGACCATTTAATTTGTAAGGGGGGCGGGGTATATTAATATGCAAATTATTCCAGAATCCGTCTTTCCCATCGACTCCTAAAAAGCATCACATACCCATTATCCGTAAATAAAATATTAAAAAACATTTTTTTTTTAATGTTCATTTATAATAGGTTCCTCTCTATGGCCACCTATAGGGTGAGCATTGAGGAATTTAAGACATATTAAACGAAATTAAAAACAAGGAAGAACGGTATAGTCGAGTACCGCGACTATCATATACCCGTTACTCAGCTAAAGGGACCAAAGGGAAATGGAGATAGGCAAGCAGCAAAGTGAGATTAAAATTCGCCACCTACCGGCGGTAGACAGACTTAAGCGTTATGGGCGTTATAGTGGGCGTGGCAAATTTTTTTTTGGATCCATCGATAGGTATTGACGAGACCAATACATTTCAGTTAAAAGGGTAAAAGGGTTCGTCGGAAAGTATGTAACAGGCAGAAGGAAGCGTTTCCGACCCCATAAAGTATATATATTCTTGATCAGGATCACTAGCCGAGTCGATCTATCCATGTCCGTCTGTCCGTCTGTCCGTCTGTCTGTCTGACCGTCTGTCCGTATGAACGCTGAGATCTCGGAAACTATAAGAGCTACAATACTGGGATTTGGTATGCAGATTCCTGAGATTCCTGCGCAGCGCAAGTTTGTTTCAGCAGAGTGCCACGCCCACTCTATCGCCCACAAACCGCCCAAAACTGTGGCTCCTACAGTTTTGATGCTAGAATAAAAATTTTAGCTGAAATGTATTGTTCTTATCAATACCTATCGCCCACAAACTTCAAAAAATCGTAAGTATGCACGTGGATATCTCGGAAACTATCAAAGATAGAGAATCGGGATTTCAGATTTATATTCCGTAGCTTTATACGTAGCGCATTTTTGTTACGAGAATATGCCACGCCCACTATAACGCCCACAAACCACCCAAGCCTGTGGCGCCCAGAATTTTCATGCTAGATACAAAATTTTAACTGAAATGTATTGGTCTCGTCAATACCTATTGATTGATTTAAAAAAAAAATTTGCCACGCCTACCCTAACGCCCACAACGATTAAAACTGTCTTCAGCCGGTAGTTGGCGCACTTAAATCTCGCTTTGCTGCTTGCATATCTCCATTTCCCTTTGGTCCCTTAAAATACCCACCATTTGTTTTAAAAATAAGTCCCTTTTGTCGCTTTAAAAAAAAATTTTTGGTTTTATTATACCCATTACTCGTAGAGTAAAAGGGTATACTAGATTCGTCGGAAAGTATGTAACAGGCAGAAGGAAGCGTTTCCGACCCCATAAAGTATATATATATTCTTGATCAGGATGACTAGCCGAGTCGATCTAGCCATGTCCGTCTGTCCGTCTGTCCGTAAGAACGCTGAGATCTCGAAAACTATAAGAGCTACAATACTGGGATTAGGCATGCAGATTCCTGAGATTCCTGCGCAGCGCAAGTTTGTTTCAGCAGAGTGCCACGCCTACTCTAACGCCCACAAACCGCCCAAAACTGTGGGTCCTACAGTTTTGATGCTAGAATAACGATTTTAACTGAAATGTATTGCTCTCATCAATACCTATCGATTGACCCAAAAAAATGTTTGCCACGCCCACTTTAACGCCCACAAAGCGTTCTTAAACTTCAAAAAATTGTAAATATGAACGTGGATATCTCGGAAACTATTAAAGATAGAGAGTTGGGATCTCAGATTTAGATTCCGTAGCCTTGTACGCAGCGCAAGTTTTTTACTCGAATATGCCACGCCCACTCTGACGCCCACAAACCGCCTAAACCTGTGGCGCCCACAATTTTCATGCTATATGAAAAATTTTAACTGAAATGTATTGGTCTCGTATTGATAATACCTATCGATTGACCCAAACAAAAATTTGCCACGCCCACTCTAACGCTCATAACGCTTTAATCACTCTACCGCCGGTAGGTGGCGCATTTCAATCACGCTTTGCTGCTTGCTTATCTCCATTTCCTTTTGGTCCCTTTAGCTGAGTAACGGGTATCTGATAGTCAAGGTACTCGACTATAGCGTTCTTCCTTGTTTTTTTATATGTAACGTGTGGCTCCCCACGCCGTGGGGAGTATCATAATTATATAAAGTTATTTTCTTAGTAACTTAGTAACTTATTAACTGTATACAAATTTTTCTGCAAGGTTCATTTAATGATATATCTGATATATACTTTTTATTATATTATTTTTTTATCGAACCAGAAAATATTGATATTATTTAATGTTTTTTTTGTAGATATATATAGTATGTTTTCAATTATAGTTCTTATCCCATGTTTGGGCAATGCCCATTGGGCTTACTTGAAATGTTGACAAAAAAAGTAAAATAAAAATGTTTAACGCATCTTTATGAACTATTTGTTTCCTCCTTTACTGCTAGAGTTTATGATATTATCTCTCTCCCCTTTTTCCGTTTCAGTATACGGACCAGTATATTTAAGGGCTAACTTATGCCCTGATTCGTTTATAAGTACAACTTTTATCCTAAGGATAAACCTATATTTCCTACTTTCTTATCATATATTTCCTTATAATTATACCCATTACTCGTAGTGTAAAAGGTTTGACTAGATTTGTCGGAAGGTATAACAGGCAGAAAGAAGCGTTTCCGACCCCATAAAGTATATATATTCTTGATCAGGATCACTAGCCGAGTCGATATAGCAATCTCCGTTTGTCCGTATGAACGCTAAGATCGCGGAAACTATAAAAGCTAGGTTTTTGGGATTTGGCATGCAGATTCCTGAGCATCTTGCGCAACGCAAGTTTGTTTCAGTAGGGAGCCACCCAAAACTGTGGCCTCTGCTGTTTTTATGCTAGAATAAACATTTTATCTGAAATGTATTAGTGTCACCAATACCTATCGATTGACCCAAGAAAAGTTTGCCACGCCCACTTAAACGGCCACAAACCGCCCACAAACCTTAAAAGAATCGTAATTATAAACGCGGATATCTGGGAAACTATCAAATATAGAGAAACTGAATTTCAGATTAAGTAAGTTTCAGATCATAAAAAGTTTATATATACTTTATGGGGTCGGAAACTCTTCCTTCTGCCTGTTACATACTTTCCGACAAATATAGTATACCCTTTTACTCTACGAGTAACGGGTATAAAAAGCGTTTAAGGGTCTGCAAATGGTGAGGGTGATCAAATACATTGTTTTCGTCGTTGTGTCTAGTTGTGACTTTAGTTTTTCCTCCAAAAAGATTTCGGTATTTGCCAGATTGAAACGCGCCACCTACCGGCGGTAGACAGATTTAAGCGATATGGGCGTTAGATTGGGCGTGGCAAATTTTTTGTTGTATCAATCGAAAGGTATTGACGAGACCAATATATTTCAGTTAAAATTTTTTATCTAGAATGAAAATTGTTGGCGCCACAGGCCTGGGCGGTTTGTGGGCCTTAAGGCGTGACATATTCGCGAGACAAACTTGCGCTGCGTACAAGGCTACGGCATCTAAGTCTGAGATCCCCATTCTCTATCTTTGATAGTTTCCGAGATATCCACGTTCATATTTACGATTTTTTGGGGTTTGTGGGCGTGGCAAACTTTTTTTTGGGTCAATCGATAGGTACTGATGAGAACAACATATTTCAGCTAAAATTTGTATTCTAGCATCAAAACTGTAGGAACCACAGTTTTGGTCGGTTTGTGGGCGTTAGAGTGGGCGTGGCACTCTGTTGAAGCAAACTTGCGCTGCGTAAGAAGCTCAGGAATCTGCATGCGAAATCTCAATAGCCTAGCTATATATATATAGTTTCCGAGCCATTAGTATGCTAATTAGTGACGGGCGGTGGCCATTTAATTTGTAAGGGGACGGGGGCCATTAATATGCAAATTGTCCCAGAATCCGACCTTAGCATCTTCTCCATTTAATTTGTAAGCGCCCCCCTTATATTAATATATATTAATTGATATGCAAATTATTCCAGAATCCGTCTTTCCCATCGACTCCTAAATAAAATATTAAAAAACATTTTATTTTTAAATGTTCATTTATAATAGGTTTCTCTCTATGGCCAGATGATAATAACTTTAAAGGATATTGTAACTATAGTCAAATAAAGCCCCTAATACAGCCAAGATGTATTTTACAAGCGAACTTTCTGGTTTGATATAATTTATTGAATGTATCCGTTGGTTTTTCTACATTGATGATTATTACTAAAGAAAGCGCGATGGGCCGAGAGCGAAGCTGCCAGCAGAGCGATCAGCACTTATAAATATATATAATATATTGACATCGAAGACTCGCCGCTGCAGCTTTTAGTGTCCTACTCTCTTCTGCCTATAGGGTGAGCACTGAGGAATTTAAGACATACCAAACGAAATTAAAAACAAGGAAGAACGCTATAGTCGAGTACCTCGACTATCATATACCCTAAAGGGACCAAAGGGAAATGGAGATATGCAAGCAGCAAAGTGAGATTGAAACGCGCCACCTACCGGCGGTAGACAGATTTAAGCGATATGGGCGTTAGAGTGGGCGTGGCAAATTTTTTGTTGTATCAATCGAAAGGTATTGACGAGACCAATACATTTCAGTTAAAATTTTTTATCTAGAATGAAAATTGTGGGCGCCACAGGCTTGGGCGGTTTGTGGCCCTTAAGGCGTGACATATTTGCGTGACAAACTTGCGCTGCGTACAAGGCTACGGCATCTAAGTCTGAGATCCCCATTCTCTATCTTTGATAGTTTCCGAGATATCCACGTTCATATTTACGATTTTTTGAAGTTTGAGGGCGGTTTGTGGGCGTGGCAAACTTTATTTTGGGTCAATCGATAGGTACTGATGAGAACAACACATTTCAGCTAAAATTTGTATTCGCATCAAAACTGTAGGAACCACAGTTTTGGTCGGTTTGTGGGCGTTAGAGTGGGCGTGGCACTCTGTTAAAGCAAACTTGCGCTGCATAAGAAGCTCAGAAATCTGCATGCCAAATCTCAATAGCCTAGCTCTTACAGTTTCCGAGCCGTTAGTATGCTAATTAGTGACGGGCGGGGGCCATTTAATTTGTATGGGGGCGGGGGCCATTAATATGCAAATTGTCCCAGAATCCGACCTTAGCATCTTCTCCATTTAATTTGTAAGGGGGCGGGGTATATTAATATGCAAATTATTCCAGAATCCGTCTTTCCCATCGACTCCAAAAAAGCATCACATACCCATTATCCGTAAATAAAATATTAAAAACCTTTTTTTTTTTTTTTAATGTTCTTTTATAATAGGTTTCTCTCTATGGCCAGATGATAATAACTTCAAAGGATATTGTAACTATAGTCAAATAGAGCCCCTAATACAGCCAAGATGTATTTTACAAGCGCACTTTTTGGTTTGATATAATTTATTGAATGTATCCGTTGGTTTTTCGTCATTGATGATTATTACTAAAGAAAGCGCGATGGGCCGAGAGCGAAGCTGCCAGCAGAGCGATCAGCACTTATAAATGTATATAATATATTGACAACGAAGACTCGCCGCGGCATCTTTTAGTGTCCTACTCTCATCTGCCTATAGGGTGAGCATTGAGGAATTTAAGACATACCAAACGAAATTAAAAACAAGGAAGAACGCTATAGTCGAGTACCTCGACTATCATATACCCTAAAGGGACCAAAGGGAAATGGAGATATGCAAGCAGCAAAGTGAGATTGAAGCGCGCCACCTACCGGCGGTAGACAGATTTAAGCGATATGGGCGTTAGAGTGGGCGTGTCAAATTTTTTGTTGTATCAATCGAAAGGTATGACGAGACCAATACATTTCAGTTTTTTATCTAGAATGAAAATTTTGGGCGCCACAGGCTTGGGCGGTTTGTGGGCCTTAAGGCGTGACATATTCGCGTGACAAACTTGCGCTGCGTACAAGGCTACGGCATCTAAATCTGAGATCCCCATTCTCTAACTTTGATAGTTTCCGAGATATCCACGTTTATATTTACGATTTTTTGAAGTTTGTGGGCGGTTTGTGGGCGTTATGTTGGGCGTGGCAATCTTTTTTTTGGGTCAATTGATAGCTATTGAGGAGAACAATACATTTCAGTAAAAATTTTTTTGGACCGCCTAGTGAACGTAACACAAATAAGGAAAGGCAAAAGTCAGGAGAAGGATGTCACCAAAACCTTTAAAAGAAAAAACTTGATTAAAAAGGGCGCTCTCAAATGCAGTTTTTATACTCGTTACTCGTAGAGTAAAAGGGTATACTAGATTCGTATGTAACAGGCAGAAGGAAGCGTTTCCGACCCCATAAAGTATATATATTCTTGATCAGGACCACTAGCCGAGTCGATCTAGCCATGTCCGTCTGTCCGTCTGACCGTCTGTCCGTCTGTCTGTCCGGATGAACGCTGAGATCTTGGAAACTATGAGAGCTAGGCTATTGAGATTTGGCGTGCAGATTCCTGAGCTTCTTACGCAGCGCAAGTTTGTTTCAGTAGAGTGCCACGCCCACTCTAACGCCCACAAACCGCCCAAAACTGTGGCTTCTACAGTTTGGATGCTAGAGTAAAAATTTTAACTGAAAGGAATTGTTCTCATCAATACCTATCGATTGACCCAAAAAAGTGCACAAAAAAGGAAAACTACCGAAAACACACACAAGTCAATAACTTATACAATTACACAAATCACTCAAACTCAAAATTGATCAAAGCAACAACAATATGAATGCATCAAAGCGACTAAGGAGTGAAAAGTCGAATACCGAAAGCAAGGTAGCTCGCACGTCGGACACACGATTGCTGCAACAAATTGATGCAAAATTCACGAGTCAACGGAAGGAAATCAACATGGAACTGTTGCAGCTGATCGACGATAAATTTGCGGAGCAAAGGGAGTCACTGGGTAGAGAGTATCGAGAGAGCGAGGCCCGCTTTCTCAACACTCTACAGGCTAAATTCGATGCAATGAACACTGAAATACACAACCTTACGAAACGAGTGCGAGTGCTGGAAACCGAGGCAAAAGAGGTGAATACACTAAAACAACAAGTGTGTGAACTGGATGCCCAACTGGCAACAAAGTGCAATGCACAAAAGGTCGCGGATGTTGCATGCAACCTGCGCTGGCATGGTGTACCGCAAGTCGAGGGCGAAAATTTGAATACCCTTTTCAATCGACTTTGTTTCTCACTACACCTGACCCCTCCTCCGCGAGTTAGGTCTATTTTTCGAGTCCAATCGCGCCAAAGAAACTCATATGTTAACCCAATAATAATAACAAAAATGGGTCACGTGCGCGAAAAAGCTGCGCTGCTGCGGGCGATTGGAGTGCACCGACAAACAACCAAATCGCAGCTGAGCTTACAGCTGATCGGTTTTGACTCGCCGGCATTTATATATTTAAACGATCAATTAACGAAATCAAATTACGAAATTGTTAAGCGTGCCATGCGCCTCAAAAAACAAAAGCGCTTAGCGGCCGTCTTTACTCGCCGTGGAGACGTATTTGTTAAGCCTATAGACGGAGGAGAGGCTTACTACGTGCAAAGCTCTAATGAGCTTTCTAATCTGAGTAGTGATGTGGGCGAAATCAACTCAAGCAGAGATGCCGCTTTAGAGAATAATTCATTTCGTAATTAAAATATTTTTTATCTCTATATTAGGATTTTAAATTTGTTTAATATCTTTAACTCCTGTTATTCATATGTTTAGGATCAGTCGCATTGTTAATTTAGTAGTCTGCCTAATTTTTTGTCTGGTGTGCAGTCCTTGTTTTTTATTTTTAAATTTAAAACAATTAACAATGGAAGAAAACCTGAATAATTCAACAGCAAATAGTCGTGCCCTTCTGTGCATCCTGGCAAAGCAGAGACCTGGTCTCAAGATTTGTCATATAAATGCCCAAAGCCTGCCAAAGAAAATTGAAGAATTTAGGTACATGTTTGTAAATTCGGAAATTGATGTTATATGCGTGTCTGAAACATGGTTTGTCCAGAGTCCATGTGATGTGCTAATATCGTGTGATAGATATAATATATCTATATATATATATATATAGATATAACTCCGCAACACCACAGCATGTTTGTATCTCTGAGAAAAACGGTTACCAAACTAATCGACTCTGCAAAATCAAACTTTTTTAGCCAAAAATTTAAAAACATCGAAACAGATTAAAGCTCTAGGGATAGGTAAACAAAAGACATCACAGGAACTAAAAGTTCCTCAACCTTAAGTTAGAAGAATGCCAAGTTCCTGAGGTCACAACCAACACGTACCTGAATTCAGTACCTGAAAACATCTGTGATACTAGGTTTAGATTTATGTGTGTTGGCCAAAGTGATGTTTTAGATAATATTCTTAAAATTAAGTCTAACGCAATTGGACCTGACGATATTCATCCTAAATTTATAAAAATTCTACTTCCTAAACTTATCCCTTACCTTACGCACACATTTAACACGGCTCTTACCACGTCTACGTTCCCTGACTGCTGGAAAACCGCCAAAATTATCCCAATACCTAAATCAAACAAAGAATACCGCCCGATATCTATTCTTCCTTACCTCTCGAAGGTGTTTGAAAATATTGTCGCATCACAAATAAATAATTTTATATCTGTCAATAGCCTCTTAAATGACCATCAATCTGGATTTAGAAAACATCGTAGCTGCACCTCAGCTATCTTAAAAATAACTGAAGATATTCGTCAACAGACGGACAACTCGTATGTCACCTTTGTACTATTGCTGGACTACAGTAAAGCGTTCGACACAGTAAATCATGAAATCCTGTGCTCAAAACTCAAAAATTTGTATTTTTTCTCCAATACTGCCGTCAAACTTTTGAGTTCGTATCTGAAAAATCGTCGCCAATATGTTGTATCGTCAAATATTTGTTATTCGTTTGCCTATCTGAAGCGTGGTGTGGACCACTATTATTCACACTATATATAAATGATCTTCCTTCTGTGCTGTCGAAATGTAATGTCCATTTATATGCTGATGATGTTCAGATGTATGTGTGTTAGTCGTCCCTTAAACAGAATGTACGTGGAAATCGCCAATAATTTGGGTATCACATTTAATACAAGTAGAACCTTGAACTGGAATGACCACGTAAACAAAGCAGTAGGCAAAACATACGGACTAATAAGATCCTTGTCACTAGTTAAATGTTCCTTACCTGTTAGTGTGCGTCTTCTAATTGCCAAGTCTTGTATAATACCCACACCCTTTTATGGTCTAGAGATCTATGCAAATTGTGATGTAGCAAGTAAACAAAAACTGAAAATAGCATACAATAGTATTGCGCGTTTTATATTTAATTTGCATAGATCTGACCATGTAACTCAATTTGCTTACAAGATTTTTGATATAAGCTTGGCAGATTATATGAAAAGTAGAACAATAATCTTTTTACACAAAGTTATATACACCAGAGAGCCATCGTACTTATATGAAAAACAAGGAAGAACGCTATAGTCGAGTACCTCGACTATCAGATACCCATTACTCAGCATTACTCAGAAAAATAGAGATATGCAAGCAGCAAAGCGAGATTGAAATGCGCCACCTACCGGCGGTAGACAGATTTAAGCGATGTGGGCGTTAGAGTGGGCGTGGCAAAGTTTTTTTGGATCAATCGATAGGTATTGACGAGACCAATACATTTCAGTTAAAATTTTTTATCTAGCATGAAAATTGTGGGCGCCACAGGATTGGGCGGCTTGTGGGCGCTAGAGTGGGCGTGGCATATTCGCGTAACGAACATGCGCTGCGCTCAAGTCTACGGAATCTAAATCTGAAATTCCATTTCTCTATCTTTGATATCTTCCGAGATATCCGCGTTCATAGTTACGATTTTTTTAAGTATGTGGTCTGTTTGTGGGCGTTAAAGTGGGCGTGGCAAACGTGGATATCTCGGAAACTATCAAGGATAGAGAATCGGATAGAGAATTCCGTAGCGTTGTACGCAGCGCAATTCTGTCACGCGAATATGCCACGCCCACTATAACGCCCACAAACCGCCCAAACCTGTGGCGCCCACAATTTTCATGCTAGATATAAAATTTTTACTGAAATTTGTTGGTCTCGTCAATACCTATCGATTGCCACGCCTACCCTAACGCCCACATTGCTTAAATCTGTCTTCCGCCGGTAGGTGGCGCATTTAAATCTCGCCTTGCTGCTTGCATATCTTCATTTCCCGTTGGTCCCTTAAGCTGAGTAACGGGTATCTGATAGTCGAGGTACTCGACTATAGCGTTCTCCCTTGTTTATAAATGCGATTAGAACGTGTAACGAGCTTCCCAACTACATAAAAGAAACTAGGAGCGCAACACTATTTAAGACAAAACTTCTCTCACACCAAAAAAATAGCAGTTCTAGTCTACTATAAGGTATATTATCTTATTTTAACATTGCGACTTATTTCCAAAACCTTTTCCTTAGTTTTTTAATTTCGATTTAACTATATTTCTATTTATCTAAATGTTAAACAATAAATGTAACAATGGATGTCATTAGATTTAAGAACAAATTTTGTCCAAATTTAAATATGCTTACCAGTTGTGACTAGCGCTGTAATTTATAAGTTTTAGAAATTGTAGCGTTAGGAAGCCTAAAACAATAAATAATAATAAATAAATAAAAGGGTATACTAGATTCGTCGGAAAGTATGTAACAGGCAGAAGGAAGCGTTTCCGACTCTATAAAGTATATATACTCTTGATCAGGATCACTAGCCGAGTCGATCTAGCCATCTCCGTCTGTCCGTTTATCCGTCCGTACGGATGAACGCTGAGATCTCGGGAACTATAAGAGCTAAGCTATTGAGATTTGGCGTGCAGATTCCTGAGCTTCTTACGCAGCGCAAGTTTGTTTCAGCAGAGTGTCACGCCCACTCTTACGCCCACAAACCGCCCAAAACTGTGGCTCATACAGTTTTGATGCTTGAATAACTGAAATGTATTGTTCTCGTCGATTAACCCAAAAAAACAAGGAAGAACGCTATAGTCGAGTACCTCGACTATCAGATACCCGTTAATCAGCTAAAGGGACCAAAGGAAAATGGAGATAGGCAAGCAGCAAAGCGAGATTGAAATGCGCCACCTACCGGCGGTAGACAGATTTAAGCGATGTGGGCGTTAGAGTGGGCGTGGCAAATTTTTTTTGGATCAATCGATAGGTATTGACGAGACCAATACATTTCAGTAACAATTTTTTATCTAGCATGAACATTGTGCGCGCCACAGGCTTGGGCGGCTTGTGGGCGTTAGAGTGGGCGTGGCATATTCGCGTAACAATCATGCGCTGCGCTCAAGCCTGCGGAATCTAAATCTGAAATCCCATTTCTCTATCTTCGATATTTTCCGAGATATCCGCGTTCATATTTACGATTTTTTGAAGTTTGTGGGCGTTAAATTGGGCGTGGCAAATAGGTAGAGGCGATAGGTATTGATGAGAACAATACATTTCAGTTAAAATTTTTATTCTAGCATCAAAACTGTAGGAGCCACAGTTTTGGGCGGTTTGTGGGCGTTAGAGTGGGCGTGGCACTCTACTGAAACAAACTTGCGCTGCGTAAGAAGCTCAGGAATCTGCACGCCAAATCTCAATAGCCTAGCTCTTATAGTTTCCGAGATCTCAGCGTTCATCCGGACAGACAGACGGACAGACGGACAGACAATCATGGCTAGATCAACTCGGCTAGTGATCCTGATCAAGAATATATATACTTTATGGGGTCGGAAACTCTTCCTTCTGCCTGTTACATGTAATGCATGTAATGCTCCTTTAAGCTTTAATTTCTTCAAATATATTATCTAAATTATCACGAAATAATAACGCGCACAACAAAGAAGAAACTCAAAAAGGAAAACTGCGACAAAAAAAACGTGGACATGCACATGCCTTAATATTAAGTAATTATTGTATTTTTATTTGACTCATCTTTTTGCTGTAATTTTCACTTTTTTACTTCACTTAAATGAACACTTGTCTCTAAAACTCTCTCTCTCTAAAAACTAAAACTGTATTAATCACTTTTTCATCCGATCAGAAGAACCGCTTGCCTCGAAGTGATCGCGGGATTCGCTACAAAGCGGAGTGTCAAAATATTTCGTATATACATACATACATATGCATGTGTGCAAAAAGGACGGACAAATTCTGTCGCATGCCGTTACTTTACAATAGAGGTCAAAGTAATGGGGAAGAAAATAACAAAATATGTACAAATAAGTCCTTAAGTTTAATAACTTGTATATGTAAATTTATTAATATATATTTTATTTTATTATATTTACAGTTTGTCAAATAATTCTTTGCAAAAGGAAAAATGTCATAAAATTTCATTTTAAAGTTATATTTTTACTAACAATAATAGGATTTATTTAATTTTTTCCTTTACATTATGGTTAATGTGCTTAATATATACAACGATGAATAAAAAACCAAACATATTTCAGCATGAAACTTAGAAAAAAACAACAAAAACAAAAAGTGGAAAAATAATCAGTTGTCAATTAATTCATTGCAAAATGTAAACCTCAGTTAAGTTCGAAACGAAAACATATAAAATATAACGGTTATTTTTCTAATATTTGGTGTGGTGTCCTTTGGCATCTAAGACAGCATTCAGACGACGAGGCATAGATTGAATAAGTTGATTTACAGCTGCGAAAAAAAAGCACCACCTACTCGAGCAATGTTTGGATATCCACCCTACCTATATTTTTAGCTCTGTCAAAACATGCAATACCTTTTTGGAATCGAATTGCAACATAGAATCAGAAAATGAAAAAATAATGTAGATTTTTTTTTTAGTTTTTTAATTATTTAAGAAATTTTATAAAAAATCGAAAAACTTAACGAAAAAAATAATAGCATCACTTTTCAAAAATGGGTATAAAATTATAGGAACTACCAATATTCATGAGATAACAATGTGGAACTATTAAATCGATGTTTAAGTCATAATACTCAGGTATTTTCTTCCATTTCTCTTGGGTCGCTTTTATCAATGCATTTTTATTGGTGGGTCCGCGTTTAGCCACCTTCTTCTTTAATAAAGCCCACAAATTTTCGATGGGGTTCAAGTCAGGACTCTGGGCAGGAGTGTCAATTACTTTGCTGCAGTTATACAGCAGCCAGTTCCTGCAAATCCACGATTTGTGCTTGGGGTCGTTGTCTTGATAAAGCTTGTACTGAGGCTTACATATTTGGGTTTTGAGGGTTAATGAAGCCAAAATCAATGACGCTTTTGGTCAATTCTTTTTTCAAAATGTCCAAATAAAATTCTTTGGTCATAATGTCGTTAAAAATTCTGAGTTCTCCGACGCCCTTGGATGAAATACATCCCCAAACCATTACGGATAGCTTTCCAAACTTCACTGTTGGTATGATATTCTTCTGTTTAAAGGCTGCGTTGGGCTTTCTCCAAACCTTGCTGGGTCCATCATGATAGTATAACATTATTTTGGTCTTATCACAAAAAATCACGTCATTCCAGTACTCCGCTGGCCTGTTAGCATTGGCAATAGAAAATTTTAGCCGCCTATCGATGTTAATAGCAGAAAGCATAGGTTTCTTTCTGGCTACGTGGGAAGAGTATTTGTGTGTGTTGAGAACTTTTCTAATGGTTTTATTGCAATCATTTTTTAAGTCCAGAGCCAACTGCCTAAGTGTAGTTTGCGTATTATTGTTAATATTTTTCAAAATTTTCGAATGGTCACGTCTGGTAAGCTTTGGTGGCCTGCCTGGAGAATTGTTTAAATGCAGACGGTTTTGTTTTTCCGCTCGATTAATTATGTTGTAAATTGTCCTTAATTTAATATCAAACATAGTTGACAACTCCTTTGCCGTTTTATTATTGTAATAGTTGTAATATACTAATTGAATAAGGTTTTCATCAACTCTTTTGCCAGGCATTGTTTTAACAGCGGACTAGGATCACTTTTGCACTTGTTAATAGTTAAATCGCATTGATCATGGGTGATAAGAACGTAACAAAAACGAACGTGTTCATTTTTCTCGAAATTAAGTTACCGTTACTTTGTTTTGTGTCTCTCTTTAGCTTATGTTTACATTTTGCAAAGAATTAATTGACAACTGAATATTTTCCCACTTTGTGTTTTTGTTGTTTTTTCCTAAGTTTCATGCTGAAATACTGAAAGCACCTTAACCATAATGTAAAGGAAAAAATTAAATAAATCCTATTTTTGTTAATAAAAATTTAACTTAAAAATGAATTGTAATGAGATTTTTCCTTTTGCAAAGAATTATTTGACAAACTGTATATATTATATGACCATATCTTATTGTCAAAACATCGGTACACAAGAAATATTAATGTTCCAATGCACATACATATTTTCTTGACCACCAATGTACAAATGCGAATGGAAGAAGAAGACGCGCTTGCGTTTGCCGTTTTGCTTGTTCATATTTATCTCTAATTTGTCTGAATGTATGTAAGTATGCACATTGTGCCGTTGGTTTTACGGTCCAGCGTTTACAATGCACGCACATTTTTTCTTTGGCTAAGCATGTTTTTGTACTTTTAATAGTAAATTACAAAGCCAAATCTTATGATAATGGAAATAGAAAGAGGCTGTCGGTGGTTAAGCAGCCGTAACTAAAACCCTTTTCTTTAAATATTAAAGCTGTTTTTCTTTTGCAAATTATTAATAATTTAAATTATTTTCTGTATATGGGTCACAAATTTAATACATATGTACATATATGTAATTTGATTTCTAATTTACTATTATTTGGTCAAATACAAATTGTAAAAACGTTCTACATTCAAAATAAAAGAGTTCATATTCCGAACAAATGGAAAAAGTATTAACTCGAAATATATAAAAAACCATCAAATATACTATGAATTTAACTACTTTTTATAATAGTTAAAACCAAGATGGCCACATTGGATTTGAATGTGACTAACTTGTTTTTAAATAAAAATCACTTTGAATTGAATACTTACATATTTGACATACGGCTTAAATATGTTTTTTATTTAAATGAAAGGTTTTAATATTTAATATGACTATGCATGGTAGTAAAAAAAGTCAAATAAAAATATATTTGATTTCACTTCGCGTTTTTTCTACCAGTGTAATCCCAGTATTGTAGCTCTTAAAGTTTCCGAGATCTCAGCGCTCATACGGACAGACGGACATAGCTAGATCGACTCGGCTAGTGATCCTGATCAAGAATATATATACTTTATGGGGTCGGAAACTCTTCCTTCTGCCTGTTACATACTTTCCGACAAATATAGTATACCCTTTTACTCTACGAATAACGGGTATAAAAAGCGTTAAAGGGTCTGCGAATGTTGAGGCTGATCAAATACATTGTTTTCGTCGTTGTGTCTAGATGTGACTTTAGTTTTTCCTCCAAAAAGATTTCGGTATTTGCCAGATTGAAAAGCGCCACCTACCGGCGGTAGACAGATTTAAGCGATATGGGCGTTAGAGTGGGCGTGGCAAATTTTTTATTGTATCAATCGAAAGGTATTGACGAGACCAATACATTTCAGTTAAAATTTTTTATCTAGAATGAAAATTGTGGGCGCCACAGGCTTGGGCGGTTTGTGGGCCTTAAGGCGTGACATATTCGCGTGACAAACTTGCGCTGCGTACAAGGCTACGGCATCTAAATCTGAGATCCCCATTCTCTATCTTTGATGGTTTCCGAGGTATCCACGTTCATACTTACGATTTTTTGAAGTTTGTGGGCGGTTTGTGGGCGTGGCAAACTTTCTTTTGGGCCAATCGATAGGTACTGATGAGAACAACACATTTCAGCTAAAATTTGTATTCTAGCATAAAAACTGTTTGTAAGGGGGCGGGGGCCATTAATATGCAAATTGTCCCAGAATCCGACCTTAGCATCTTCCCATTTAATTTGTAAGGGGGCGGGGTATATTAATATTCAAATTATTCCAGAATCCGTCTTTCCCATCGACTCCTAAAAAGCATCACATACCCATTATCCGTAAATAAAATATTAAAAAACATTTTTTTTTTAAATGTTCATTTATTATAGGTTTCTCTCTATGGCCAGATGATAATAATTTTAAAGGATATTGTAACTATAGTCAAATAGAGCCCCTAATACAGCCAAGATGTATTTTACAAGCGAACTTCTTGGTTTGATATAATTTATTGAATGTATCCGTTGCTTTTTCCACATTGATGATTATTACTAAAGAAAGCGCGATGGGCCGAGAGCGAAGCTGCCAGCAGAGCGATCTGCACTTATAAATATATATAATATATTGACGACGAAGACTCGCCGCGGCAGCTTTTAGGGTCCTACTTTCATCTGCCTATAGGGTGAGCATTGAGGAATTTAAGACATACCAAACGAAATTAAAAACAAGGAAGAACGCTATTGTCGAGTACCTCGACTATCATATAACCTAAAGGGACCAAAGGGAAATGGAGATATGCAAGCAGCAAAGTGAGATTAAAATGCGCCACCTTCCGGCGGTAGACAGATTTAAGCGTTATGGGCGGTATAGTGGGCGTGTCAAATTTTTTTTTGGATCCATCGATAGGTATTGACGAGACCAATACATTTCAGTTAACATTTTTTATCTAGCATGAAAATTGAGAGCGCCACAGGTTTGGGCGGTTTGTGGGCGTTAGAGTGGGCGTGGCATATTCGCGTAACAAACTTGCGCTGCGTACAAGGCTACGGAATCTAAATCTGAGATCCCAATTCTTTATCTTTGATAGTTTCCGAGATATCCACATTCATATTTACGATTTTTTGAAGTTAGTGGGCGTTAAAGTGGGCGTGGCAAACTTTTTTTTGGGTCAATCGATAGGTATTGATGAGAACAATTCCTTTCAGTTAAAAGGTTTACTCTAGCATCCAAACTGTAGGAGCCACAGTTTTGGGCGGTTTGTGGGCGTTAGAGTGGGCGTGGAACTCTGCTGAAACAAACTTGCGCTGCGCAGGAATCTCAGGAATATACATGCCTAATCCCAGTATTGTAGCTTTTAAAGTTTCCGAGATCTCAGCGTTCATACGAACAGACGGATAGACGGTGAGACGGACAGACGGACAGACGGACATAGCTAAATCGACTCGGCTAGTGATCCTGATCAAGAATATATATACTTTATGGGGTCGGAAACTCTTCCTTCTGCCTGCTTAGTATACCCTTTTACTCTACGAGTAACGGGTATAAAAAGTGTTAAAGGGTCTGCGAATGTTGAGGCTGATCAAATACATTGTTTTCGTCGTTGTGTCTAGTTGTGACTTTAGTTTTTCCTCCAAAAAGGTTTCGGTATTTGCCAGATTGAAACGCGCCACCTACCGGCGGTAGACAGATTTAAGCGATATGGGCGTAAGAGTGGGCGTGGCAAATTTTTTGTTGTATCAATCGAAAGGTATTAACGAGACCAATACATTTCAGTTAAAATTTTTTATCCTGCATGAAAATTGTGGGCGCCACAGGCTTGGGCGGTATGTGGGCCTTAGGGCGTGACATATTCGCGTGACAAACTTGCGCTGCGTACAAGGCTACGGCATCTAAATCTGAGATCCCCATTCTCTAACTTTGATAGTTTCCGAGATATCCACGTTCATATTTACGATTTTTTGAAGTTTGTGGGCGGTTTGTGGGCGTTATGTTGGGCGTGGCAATCTTTTTTTTGGGTCAATCGATAGGTATTGAGGAGAACAATACATGTCAGTAAAAATTTTTTTGGACCGCCTAGTGAACGTAACACAAATAAGGAAAGGCAAAAGTCAGGAGAAGGATGTCACCAAAACCTTTAAAAGAAAAAACTTGATTAAAAAGGGCGCTCTCAAATGCAGTTTTTATACTCGTTACTCGTAGAGTAAAAGGGTATACTAGATTCCTCGGAAAGTATATAACAGGCAGCAGGAAGCGTTTCCGACCCCAAAAAGTATATATATTCTTGATCAGGATCACTAGCCGAGTCGATCTAGCCATGTCCGTCAGTCCGTCTGTCCGTCTGTCTGGCCGGATGAACGCTGAGATCTTGGAAACTATGAGAGCTAGGCTATTGTGATTTAACGTGCAGATTCCTGAGCTTCTTACGCACCGCAAGTTTATTTCAGTAGGGTAAACTGTGGCCTCTGCAGTTTTTATGCTAGAATAAACATTTTAGCTGAAATGTATTAGTCTCACCAATACCTATCGATTGACCCAAGAAAAGTTTGCCACGCCCACTTAAACGGCCACAAACCGCCCACAAACCTTAAAAGAATCGTAATTATAAACGCGGATATCTGGAAAACTATCAAATATAGAGAAATTGGATTTCAGATTAAGTAAGTTTCAGATCAAAAAAAATTTATATATACTTTATGGGGTCGGAAACTCTTCCTTCTGCCTGTTACATACTTTACGACAAATATAGTATACCCTTTTACTCTACGAGTAACGGGTATATAAAGCGTTAAAGGGTATACTAGATTCGTCGGAAAGTATGTAACAGGCAGAAGGAAGCGTTTCCGACCCCATAAAGTATATATATTCTTGATCAGGATGACTAGCCGAGTCGATCTAGCCATGTCCGTCTGTCCGTCTGTCCGTAAGAACGCTGAGATCTCGAAAACTATAAGAGCTACAATACTGGGATTAGGCATGCAGATTCCTGAGATTCCTGCGCAGCGCAAGTTTGTTTCAGCAGAGTGCCACGCCTACTCTAACGCCCACAAACCGCCCAAAGCTGTGGCTTCTACAGTTTTGATGCTAGAATAATGATTTTAACTGAAATGTATTGTTCTCATCAATACCTATCGATTGACCCAAAAAAAAGTATGCCACGCCCACTTTAACGCCCACAAAGCGTTCTTAAACTTCAAAAAATTGTAAATATGAACGTGAATATCTCGGAAACTATTAAAGAAAGAGAGTTGGGATCTCAGATTTAGATTCCGTAGCCTTGTACACACCACAATTTTCATGCTATATGAAAAATTTTAACTGAAATGTATTGGTCTCGTATTGATAATACCTATCGATTGACCCAAAAAAAATTTGCCACGCCCACTCTAACGCTTAAATCACTCTACCGCCGGTTGGTGGCGCATTTCAATCTCGCTTTGCTGCTTGCTTACCTCCATTTCCCTTTGGTCCTTTTAGCTGAGTAACGGGTATCTAATAGTCAAGGTACTCGACTATAGCGTTCTTCCTTGTTTTTTTTATATGTAACGTGTGGCTCCCCACGCCGTGGGGAGTAACATAATTATATAAAGTTATTTTCTAAGTATAGTAACTGTATACAATTTTTTCTGCAAGGTTAATTTAATGATATATCTGATATATACTTTTTATTATATTCTTTTTTATCGAACCAGAAAATATTGATATTATTTAATGTTTTTTTTTAGATATATATAGTATTTTTTTCAATTATGGTTCTTATCCTACACCCAAAAAAAAATCTTCGAGTGTCAATTTGATAAGTATGGGTGAAAATTACACTACACCTAGGATCAAAGTTTTGGGATCAATTTGATCCTAAGTGAGTGTCAAAAGTATACTACATTGTATGAAAAATCTTTTTGATCCTAATAAGTGTCATTTTGACCAAATCCAGGGTCTCGTCGATACCAATAATTGTATTTTCATTTTCGAAATTCGAACTGCGCCTATCGTGCAAGCAAGCGCAGTTATCGATAAATCATTGTGAGCTCGATATTGCGTAAATCAGACAAATATTTCAGTGAAAGGTGCTAGTGTTTATTGAATCAGGTAAGTACATCCCTAATAATATAATATGTAATATGTAATGTACTTTGCGGTTACATACATACATATTTACGCAGGAATGTGTATCTATTCGTTACAGCGATCTTCGAATTCATAGATACACACTGCATATATATATAAATGTAAGCATGTAAGCACTGGCGGTGACATCGCTTGCAATTTTTGAATGCAATATTTTTTTTTCTCATTTAAGTTCACTATGGAGGACAACGTTTCTATGCAGATGGCCCGCCTATCCACGTATGTACACCTGGTCGACGGCAGCAAATTTATAAAATTAAAAATATACATATAACTTCAATAAAAAAGCCAAATTTGTATTAAAAAAAATGAAAAATAAATTATTGGTCTTTTTTTGGGTGTGAAATCAACAATTTATTCGATTCATATTGATACTAAAATCGTATCAAGTTGACCCTAAAAGTGGCCATGTTATACCCCGAATGAGTATCAAATTACTGCGAAATATTGTCAATGTGACCACATATTCTTACTAAAAAATGCCAATGCGTAGTGTCCTTTTGACACCAAAACCTGTCAAATTGATATTTTCGAAAATATCAAAATGACACCAAAATAGTGTCAATTAATGTGCTTCGTATCAGAGATTTTTTGACACTCAATAGTATCACATTGCACCTAAATAATGGCATATTGATGACGATTTTTTTTTGGGTGTATGTATGGGCAATGCCCATTAGGCATACTTGAAATGTTGACAAGAAAAGTAAAATAAAAATGTTTAACCCATCTTTATAAACTATTTGTTTCCTCCTTTACTGCCAGAGTTTCTCTCCTTTTTCCGTTTCAGTATACCTCCTTTACTGCTAGAGTTTATGATATTATCTCTCTCTCCTCTTTCCGTTTCAGTATACGGACCAGTATATTTAAGGGCTAACTTATGCCCTGATTCGTTTATAAGTACAACTTTTCTCCTAACGATAAGCCTATATTTCCTACTTTCTATGATAAGAATTTCCTTATAATAATACCCATTACTCGTAGTGTAAAAGGTTTTACTAGATTTGTCGGAAGGTATAACAGGCAGAAATAAGCGTTTCCGACCCCATAAAGTATATATATTCTTGATCAGGATCACTAGCCGAGTCGATATAGCAATCTCCGTTTGTCCGTATGAACGCTAAGATCGCGGAAACTATAAAAGCTAGGTTTTTGGGATTTGGCATGCAGATTCCTGAGCATCTTGCGCAGCGCAAGTTTGTTTCAGTAGGGAGCCACGCCCACTCTAACGCCCACAAGCCGCCCAAAACTGTAGCCTCTGCAGTTTTTATGCTAGAATAAACATTTTAGCTGAAATGTATTAGACTCACCAATACCTATCGATTGACCCAAGAAAAGTTTGCCACGCCCACTTAAATGGCCACAAACCTTAAAAGAATCGTAATTATAAACGCGGATATCTGGGAAACTATCAAATATAGAGAAATTGGATTTCAGATTAAGTAAGTTTCAGATCAAAAAAAAGTTTATATATACTTTATGGGGTCGGAAACTCTTCCTTCTGCCTGTTACATACTTTCCGACAAATATAGTATACCCTTTTACTCTACGAGTAACGGGTATAAAAAGCGTTAAAGGGTCTGCAAATGTTGAAGGTGATCGAATACATTGTTTTCGTCGTTGTATCTAGTTGTGACTTTAGTTTTTCCTCCAAAAAGATTTCGGTATTTGCCAGATTGAAACGCGCCACCTACCGGCGGTAGACAGATTTAAGCGATATGGGCGTTAGAGTGGGCGTGTCAAATTTTTTGTTGTATCAATCGAAAGGTATGACGAGACCAATACATTTCAGTTTTTTATCTAGAATGAAAATTTTGGGCGCCACAGGCTTGGGCGGTTTGTGGGCCTTAAGGCGTGACATATTCGCGTGACAAACTTGCGCTGCGTACAAGGCTACGGCATCTAAATCTGAGATCCCCATTCTCTAACTTTGATAGTTTCCGAGATATCCACGTTTATATTTACGATTTTTTGAAGTTTGTGGGCGGTTTGTGGGCGTTATGTTGGGCGTGGCAATCTTTTTTTTGGGTCAATTGATAGCTATTGAGGAGAACAATACATTTCAGTAAAAATTTTTTTGGACCGCCTAGTGAACGTAACACAAATAAGGAAAGGCAAAAGTCAGGAGAAGGATGTCACCAAAACCTTTAAAAGAAAAAACTTGATTAAAAAGGGCGCTCTCAAATGCAGTTTTTATACTCGTTACTCGTAGAGTAAAAGGGTATACTAGATTCGTATGTAACAGGCAGAAGGAAGCGTTTCCGACCCCATAAAGTATATATATTCTTGATCAGGACCACTAGCCGAGTCGATCTAGCCATGTCCGTCTGTCCGTCTGACCGTCTGTCCGTCTGTCTGTCCGGATGAACGCTGAGATCTTGGAAACTATGAGAGCTAGGCTATTGAGATTTGGCGTGCAGATTCCTGAGCTTCTTACGCAGCGCAAGTTTGTTTCAGTAGAGTGCCACGCCCACTCTAACGCCCACAAACCGCCCAAAACTGTGGCTTCTACAGTTTGGATGCTAGAGTAAAAATTTTAACTGAAAGGAATTGTTCTCATCAATACCTATCGATTGACCCAAAAAAGTGCACAAAAAAGGAAAACTACCGAAAACACACACAAGTCAATAACTTATACAATTACACAAATCACTCAAACTCAAAATTGATCAAAGCAACAACAATATGAATGCATCAAAGCGACTAAGGAGTGAAAAGTCGAATACCGAAAGCAAGGTAGCTCGCACGTCGGACACACGATTGCTGCAACAAATTGATGCAAAATTCACGAGTCAACGGAAGGAAATCAACATGGAACTGTTGCAGCTGATCGACGATAAATTTGCGGAGCAAAGGGAGTCACTGGGTAGAGAGTATCGAGAGAGCGAGGCCCGCTTTCTCAACACTCTACAGGCTAAATTCGATGCAATGAACACTGAAATACACAACCTTACGAAACGAGTGCGAGTGCTGGAAACCGAGGCAAAAGAGGTGAATACACTAAAACAACAAGTGTGTGAACTGGATGCCCAACTGGCAACAAAGTGCAATGCACAAAAGGTCGCGGATGTTGCATGCAACCTGCGCTGGCATGGTGTACCGCAAGTCGAGGGCGAAAATTTGAATACCCTTTTCAATCGACTTTGTTTCTCACTACACCTGACCCCTCCTCCGCGAGTTAGGTCTATTTTTCGAGTCCAATCGCGCCAAAGAAACTCATATGTTAACCCAATAATAATAACAAAAATGGGTCACGTGCGCGAAAAAGCTGCGCTGCTGCGGGCGATTGGAGTGCACCGACAAACAACCAAATCGCAGCTGAGCTTACAGCTGATCGGTTTTGACTCGCCGGCATTTATATATTTAAACGATCAATTAACGAAATCAAATTACGAAATTGTTAAGCGTGCCATGCGCCTCAAAAAACAAAAGCGCTTAGCGGCCGTCTTTACTCGCCGTGGAGACGTATTTGTTAAGCCTATAGACGGAGGAGAGGCTTACTACGTGCAAAGCTCTAATGAGCTTTCTAATCTGAGTAGTGATGTGGGCGAAATCAACTCAAGCAGAGATGCCGCTTTAGAGAATAATTCATTTCGTAATTAAAATATTTTTTATCTCTATATTAGGATTTTAAATTTGTTTAATATCTTTAACTCCTGTTATTCATATGTTTAGGATCAGTCGCATTGTTAATTTAGTAGTCTGCCTAATTTTTTGTCTGGTGTGCAGTCCTTGTTTTTTTATTTTAAAATTTAAAACAATTAACAATGGAAGAAAACCTGAATAATTCAACAGCAAATAGTCGTGCCCTTCTGTGCATCCTGGCAAAGCAGAGACCTGGTCTCAAGATTTGTCATATAAATGCCCAAAGCCTGCCAAAGAAAATTGAAGAATTTAGGTACATGTTTGTAAATTCGGAAATTGATGTTATATGCGTGTCTGAAACATGGTTTGTCCAGAGTCCATGTGATGTGCTAATATCGTGTGATAGATATAATATATCTATATATATATATATATAGATATAACTCCGCAACACCACAGCATGTTTGTATCTCTGAGAAAAACGGTTACCAAACTAATCGACTCTGCAAAATCAAACTTTTTTAGCCAAAAATTTAAAAACATCGAAACAGATTAAAGCTCTAGGGATAGGTAAACAAAAGACATCACAGGAAGTAAAAGTTCCTCAACCTTAAGTTAGAAGAATGCCAAGTTCCTGAGGTCACAACCAACACGTACCTGAATTCAGTACCTGAAAACATCTGTGATACTAGGTTTAGATTTATGTGTGTTGGCCAAAGTGATGTTTTAGATAATATTCTTAAAATTAAGTCTAACGCAATTGGACCTGACGATATTCATCCTAAATTTATAAAAATTCTACTTCCTAAACTTATCCCTTACCTTACGCACACATTTAACACGGCTCTTACCACGTCTACGTTCCCTGACTGCTGGAAAACCGCCAAAATTATCCCAATACCTAAATCAAACAAAGAATACCGCCCGATATCTATTCTTCCTTACCTCTCGAAGGTGTTTGAAAATATTGTCGCATCACAAATAAATAATTTTATATCTGTCAATAGCCTCTTAAATGACCATCAATCTGGATTTAGAAAACATCGTAGCTGCACCTCAGCTATCTTAAAAATAACTGAAGATATTCGTCAACAGACGGACAACTCGTATGTCACCTTTGTACTATTGCTGGACTACAGTAAAGCGTTCGACACAGTAAATCATGAAATCCTGTGCTCAAAACTCAAAAATTTGTATTTTTTCTCCAATACTGCCGTCAAACTTTTGAGTTCGTATCTGAAAAATCGTCGCCAATATGTTGTATCGTCAAATATTTGTTATTCGTTTGCCTATCTGAAGCGTGGTGTGGACCACTATTATTCACACTATATATAAATGATCTTCCTTCTGTGCTGTCGAAATGTAATGTCCATTTATATGCTGATGATGTTCAGATGTATGTGTGTTGGTCGTCCCTTAAACAGAATGTACGTGGAAATCGCCAATAATTTGGGTATCACATTTAATACAAGTAGAACCTTGAACTGGAATGACCACGTAAACAAAGCAGTAGGCAAAACATACGGACTAATAAGATCCTTGTCACTAGTTAAATGTTCCTTACCTGTTAGTGTGCGTCTTCTAATTGCCAAGTCTTGTATAATACCCACACCCTTTTATGGTCTAGAGATCTATGCAAATTGTGATGTAGCAAGTAAACAAAAACTGAAAATAGCATACAATAGTATTGCGCGTTTTATATTTAATTTGCATAGATCTGACCATGTAACTCAATTTGCTTACAAGATTTTTGATATAAGCTTGGCAGATTATATGAAAAGTAGAACAATAATCTTTTTACACAAAGTTATATACACCAGAGAGCCATCGTACTTATATGAAAAACAAGGAAGAACGCTATAGTCGAGTACCTCGACTATCAGATACCCATTACTCAGCATTACTCAGAAAAATAGAGATATGCAAGCAGCAAAGCGAGATTGAAATGCGCCACCTACCGGCGGTAGACAGATTTAAGCGATGTGGGCGTTAGAGTGGGCGTGGCAAAGTTTTTTTGGATCAATCGATAGGTATTGACGAGACCAATACATTTCAGTTAAAATTTTTTATCTAGCATGAAAATTGTGGGCGCCACAGGATTGGGCGGCTTGTGGGCGCTAGAGTGGGCGTGGCATATTCGCGTAACGAACATGCGCTGCGCTCAAGTCTACGGAATCTAAATCTGAAATTCCATTTCTCTATCTTTGATATCTTCCGAGATATCCGCGTTCATAGTTACGATTTTTTTAAGTATGTGGTCTGTTTGTGGGCGTTAAAGTGGGCGTGGCAAACGTGGATATCTCGGAAACTATCAAGGATAGAGAATCGGATAGAGAATTCCGTAGCGTTGTACGCAGCGCAATTCTGTCACGCGAATATGCCACGCCCACTATAACGCCCACAAACCGCCCAAACCTGTGGCGCCCACAATTTTCATGCTAGATATAAAATTTTTACTGAAATTTGTTGGTCTCGTCAATACCTATCGATTGCCACGCCTACCCTAACGCCCACATTGCTTAAATCTGTCTTCCGCCGGTAGGTGGCGCATTTAAATCTCGCCTTGCTGCTTGCATATCTTCATTTCCCGTTGGTCCCTTAAGCTGAGTAACGGGTATCTGATAGTCGAGGTACTCGACTATAGCGTTCTCCCTTGTTTATAAATGCGATTAGAACGTGTAACGAGCTTCCCAACTACATAAAAGAAACTAGGAGCGCAACACTATTTAAGACAAAACTTCTCTCACACCAAAAAAATAGCAGTTCTAGTCTACTATAAGGTATATTATCTTATTTTAACATTGCGACTTATTTCCAAAACCTTTTCCTTAGTTTTTTAATTTCGATTTAACTATATTTCTATTTATCTAAATGTTAAACAATAAATGTAACAATGGATGTCATTAGATTTAAGAACAAATTTTGTCCAAATTTAAATATGCTTACCAGTTGTGACTAGCGCTGTAATTTATAAGTTTTAGAAATTGTAGCGTTAGGAAGCCTAAAACAATAAATAATAATAAATAAATAAAAGGGTATACTAGATTCGTCGGAAAGTATGTAACAGGCAGAAGGAAGCGTTTCCGACTCTATAAAGTATATATACTCTTGATCAGGATCACTAGCCGAGTCGATCTAGCCATCTCCGTCTGTCCGTTTATCCGTCCGTACGGATGAACGCTGAGATCTCGGGAACTATAAGAGCTAAGCTATTGAGATTTGGCGTGCAGATTCCTGAGCTTCTTACGCAGCGCAAGTTTGTTTCAGCAGAGTGTCACGCCCACTCTTACGCCCACAAACCGCCCAAAACTGTGGCTCATACAGTTTTGATGCTTGAATAACTGAAATGTATTGTTCTCGTCGATTAACCCAAAAAAACAAGGAAGAACGCTATAGTCGAGTACCTCGACTATCAGATACCCGTTAATCAGCTAAAGGGACCAAAGGAAAATGGAGATAGGCAAGCAGCAAAGCGAGATTGAAATGCGCCACCTACCGGCGGTAGACAGATTTAAGCGATGTGGGCGTTAGAGTGGGCGTGGCAAATTTTTTTTGGATCAATCGATAGGTATTGACGAGACCAATACATTTCAGTAACAATTTTTTATCTAGCATGAACATTGTGCGCGCCACAGGCTTGGGCGGCTTGTGGGCGTTAGAGTGGGCGTGGCATATTCGCGTAACAATCATGCGCTGCGCTCAAGCCTGCGGAATCTAAATCTGAAATCCCATTTCTCTATCTTCGATATTTTCCGAGATATCCGCGTTCATATTTACGATTTTTTGAAGTTTGTGGGCGTTAAATTGGGCGTGGCAAATAGGTAGAGGCGATAGGTATTGATGAGAACAATACATTTCAGTTAAAATTTTTATTCTAGCATCAAAACTGTAGGAGCCACAGTTTTGGGCGGTTTGTGGGCGTTAGAGTGGGCGTGGCACTCTACTGAAACAAACTTGCGCTGCGTAAGAAGCTCAGGAATCTGCACGCCAAATCTCAATAGCCTAGCTCTTATAGTTTCCGAGATCTCAGCGTTCATCCGGACAGACAGACGGACAGACGGACAGACAATCATGGCTAGATCAACTCGGCTAGTGATCCTGATCAAGAATATATATACTTTATGGGGTCGGAAACTCTTCCTTCTGCCTGTTACATGTAATGCATGTAATGCTCCTTTAAGCTTTAATTTCTTCAAATATATTATCTAAATTATCACGAAATAATAACGCGCACAACAAAGAAGAAACTCAAAAAGGAAAACTGCGACAAAAAAAACGTGGACATGCACATGCCTTAATATTAAGTAATTATTGTATTTTTATTTGACTCATCTTTTTGCTGTAATTTTCACTTTTTTACTTCACTTAAATGAACACTTGTCTCTAAAACTCTCTCTCTCTAAAAACTAAAACTGTATTAATCACTTTTTCATCCGATCAGAAGAACCGCTTGCCTCGAAGTGATCGCGGGATTCGCTACAAAGCGGAGTGTCAAAATATTTCGTATATACATACATACATATGCATGTGTGCAAAAAGGACGGACAAATTCTGTCGCATGCCGTTACTTTACAATAGAGGTCAAAGTAATGGGGAAGAAAATAACAAAATATGTACAAATAAGTCCTTAAGTTTAATAACTTGTATATGTAAATTTATTAATATATATTTTATTTTATTATATTTACAGTTTGTCAAATAATTCTTTGCAAAAGGAAAAATGTCATAAAATTTCATTTTAAAGTTATATTTTTACTAACAATAATAGGATTTATTTAATTTTTTCCTTTACATTATGGTTAATGTGCTTAATATATACAACGATGAATAAAAAACCAAACATATTTCAGCATGAAACTTAGAAAAAAACAACAAAAACAAAAAGTGGAAAAATAATCAGTTGTCAATTAATTCATTGCAAAATGTAAACCTCAGTTAAGTTCGAAACGAAAACATATAAAATATAACGGTTATTTTTCTAATATTTGGTGTGGTGTCCTTTGGCATCTAAGACAGCATTCAGACGACGAGGCATAGATTGAATAAGTTGATTTACAGCTGCGAAAAAAAAGCACCACCTACTCGAGCAATGTTTGGATATCCACCCTACCTATATTTTTAGCTCTGTCAAAACATGCAATACCTTTTTGGAATCGAATTGCAACATAGAATCAGAAAATGAAAAAATAATGTAGATTTTTTTTTTAGTTTTTTAATTATTTAAGAAATTTTATAAAAAATCGAAAAACTTAACGAAAAAAATAATAGCATCACTTTTCAAAAATGGGTATAAAATTATAGGAACTACCAATATTCATGAGATAACAATGTGGAACTATTAAATCGATGTTTAAGTCATAATACTCAGGTATTTTCTTCCATTTCTCTTGGGTCGCTTTTATCAATGCATTTTTATTGGTGGGTCCGCGTTTAGCCACCTTCTTCTTTAATAAAGCCCACAAATTTTCGATGGGGTTCAAGTCAGGACTCTGGGCAGGAGTGTCAATTACTTTGCTGCAGTTATACAGCAGCCAGTTCCTGCAAATCCACGATTTGTGCTTGGGGTCGTTGTCTTGATAAAGCTTGTACTGAGGCTTACATATTTGGGTTTTGAGGGTTAATGAAGCCAAAATCAATGACGCTTTTGGTCAATTCTTTTTTCAAAATGTCCAAATAAAATTCTTTGGTCATAATGTCGTTAAAAATTCTGAGTTCTCCGACGCCCTTGGATGAAATACATCCCCAAACCATTACGGATAGCTTTCCAAACTTCACTGTTGGTATGATATTCTTCTGTTTAAAGGCTGCGTTGGGCTTTCTCCAAACCTTGCTGGGTCCATCATTTCTTTCTGGCTACGTGGGAAGAGTATTTGTGTGTGTTGAGAACTTTTCTAATGGTCTCGTGGCATACTGTTTTATTGCAATCATTTTTTAAGTCCAGAGCCAACTGCCTAAGTGTAGTTTGCGTATTATTGTTAATATTTTTCAAAATTTTCGAATGGTCACGTCTGGTAAGCTTTGGTGGCCTGCCTGGAGAATTGTTTAAATGCAGACGGTTTTGTTTTTCCGCTCGATTAATTATGTTGTAAATTGTCCTTAATTTAATATCAAACATAGTTGACAACTCCTTTGCCGTTTTATTATTGTAATAGTTGTAATATACTAATTGAATAAGGTTTTCATCAACTCTTTTGCCAGGCATTGTTTTAACAGCGGACTAGGATCACTTTTGCACTTGTTAATAGTTAAATCGCATTGATCATGGGTGATAAGAACGTAACAAAAACGAACGTGTTCATTTTTCTCGAAATTAAGTTACCGTTACTTTGTTTTGTGTCTCTCTTTAGCTTATGTTTACATTTTGCAAAGAATTAATTGACAACTGAATATTTTCCCACTTTGTGTTTTTGTTGTTTTTTCCTAAGTTTCATGCTGAAATACTGAAAGCACCTTAACCATAATGTAAAGGAAAAAATTAAATAAATCCTATTTTTGTTAATAAAAATTTAACTTAAAAATGAATTGTAATGAGATTTTTCCTTTTGCAAAGAATTATTTGACAAACTGTATATATTATATGACCATATCTTATTGTCAAAACATCGGTACACAAGAAATATTAATGTTCCAATGCACATACATATTTTCTTGACCACCAATGTACAAATGCGAATGGAAGAAGAAGACGCGCTTGCGTTTGCCGTTTTGCTTGTTCATATTTATCTCTAATTTGTCTGAATGTATGTAAGTATGCACATTGTGCCGTTGGTTTTACGGTCCAGCGTTTACAATGCACGCACATTTTTTCTTTGGCTAAGCATGTTTTTGTACTTTTAATAGTAAATTACAAAGCCAAATCTTATGATAATGGAAATAGAAAGAGGCTGTCGGTGGTTAAGCAGCCGTAACTAAAACCCTTTTCTTTAAATATTAAAGCTGTTTTTCTTTTGCAAATTATTAATAATTTAAATTATTTTCTGTATATGGGTCACAAATTTAATACATATGTACATATATGTAATTTGATTTCTAATTTACTATTATTTGGTCAAATACAAATTGTAAAAACGTTCTACATTCAAAATAAAAGAGTTCATATTCCGAACAAATGGAAAAAGTATTAACTCGAAATATATAAAAAACCATCAAATATACTATGAATTTAACTACTTTTTATAATAGTTAAAACCAAGATGGCCACATTGGATTTGAATGTGACTAACTTGTTTTTAAATAAAAATCACTTTGAATTGAATACTTACATATTTGACATACGGCTTAAATATGTTTTTTATTTAAATGAAAGGTTTTAATATTTAATATGACTATGCATGGTAGTAAAAAAAGTCAAATAAAAATATATTTGATTTCACTTCGCGTTTTTTTCTACCAGTGTAATCCCAGTATTGTAGCTCTTAAAGTTTCCGAGATCTCAGCGCTCATACGGACAGACGGACATAGCTAGATCGACTCGGCTAGTGATCCTGATCAAGAATATATATACTTTATGGGGTCGGAAACTCTTCCTTCTGCCTGTTACATACTTTCCGACAAATATAGTATACCCTTTTACTCTACGAATAACGGGTATAAAAAGCGTTAAAGGGT
Source organism: Drosophila subpulchrella (assembly GCF_014743375.2). Taxonomy (NCBI): domain Eukaryota; kingdom Metazoa; phylum Arthropoda; class Insecta; order Diptera; family Drosophilidae; genus Drosophila; species Drosophila subpulchrella. Next base: position 430,602 of record NW_023665693.1, on the reverse strand, counting down.
CTGCGAATGTTGAGGCTGATCAAATACATTGTTTTCGTCGTTGTGTCTAGATGTGACTTTAGTTTTTCCTCCAAAAAGATTTCGGTATTTGCCAGATTGAAAAGCGCCACCTACCGGCGGTAGACAGATTTAAGCGATATGGGCGTTAGAGTGGGCGTGGCAAATTTTTTATTGTATCAATCGAAAGGTATTGACGAGACCAATACATTTCAGTTAAAATTTTTTATCTAGAATGAAAATTGTGGGCGCCACAGGCTTGGGCGGTTTGTGGGCCTTAAGGCGTGACATATTCGCGTGACAAACTTGCGCTGCGTACAAGGCTACGGCATCTAAATCTGAGATCCCCATTCTCTATCTTTGATGGTTTCCGAGGTATCCACGTTCATACTTACGATTTTTTGAAGTTTGTGGGCGGTTTGTGGGCGTGGCAAACTTTCTTTTGGGCCAATCGATAGGTACTGATGAGAACAACACATTTCAGCTAAAATTTGTATTCTAGCATAAAAACTGTTTGTAAGGGGGCGGGGGCCATTAATATGCAAATTGTCCCAGAATCCGACCTTAGCATCTTCCCATTTAATTTGTAAGGGGGCGGGGTATATTAATATTCAAATTATTCCAGAATCCGTCTTTCCCATCGACTCCTAAAAAGCATCACATACCCATTATCCGTAAATAAAATATTAAAAAACATTTTTTTTTTAAATGTTCATTTATTATAGGTTTCTCTCTATGGCCAGATGATAATAATTTTAAAGGATATTGTAACTATAGTCAAATAGAGCCCCTAATACAGCCAAGATGTATTTTACAAGCGAACTTCTTGGTTTGATATAATTTATTGAATGTATCCGTTGCTTTTTCCACATTGATGATTATTACTAAAGAAAGCGCGATGGGCCGAGAGCGAAGCTGCCAGCAGAGCGATCTGCACTTATAAATATATATAATATATTGACGACGAAGACTCGCCGCGGCAGCTTTTAGGGTCCTACTTTCATCTGCCTATAGGGTGAGCATTGAGGAATTTAAGACATACCAAACGAAATTAAAAACAAGGAAGAACGCTATTGTCGAGTACCTCGACTATCATATAACCTAAAGGGACCAAAGGGAAATGGAGATATGCAAGCAGCAAAGTGAGATTAAAATGCGCCACCTTCCGGCGGTAGACAGATTTAAGCGTTATGGGCGGTATAGTGGGCGTGTCAAATTTTTTTTTGGATCCATCGATAGGTATTGACGAGACCAATACATTTCAGTTAACATTTTTTATCTAGCATGAAAATTGAGAGCGCCACAGGTTTGGGCGGTTTGTGGGCGTTAGAGTGGGCGTGGCATATTCGCGTAACAAACTTGCGCTGCGTACAAGGCTACGGAATCTAAATCTGAGATCCCAATTCTTTATCTTTGATAGTTTCCGAGATATCCACATTCATATTTACGATTTTTTGAAGTTAGTGGGCGTTAAAGTGGGCGTGGCAAACTTTTTTTTGGGTCAATCGATAGGTATTGATGAGAACAATTCCTTTCAGTTAAAAGGTTTACTCTAGCATCCAAACTGTAGGAGCCACAGTTTTGGGCGGTTTGTGGGCGTTAGAGTGGGCGTGGAACTCTGCTGAAACAAACTTGCGCTGCGCAGGAATCTCAGGAATATACATGCCTAATCCCAGTATTGTAGCTTTTAAAGTTTCCGAGATCTCAGCGTTCATACGAACAGACGGATAGACGGTGAGACGGACAGACGGACAGACGGACATAGCTAAATCGACTCGGCTAGTGATCCTGATCAAGAATATATATACTTTATGGGGTCGGAAACTCTTCCTTCTGCCTGCTTAGTATACCCTTTTACTCTACGAGTAACGGGTATAAAAAGTGTTAAAGGGTCTGCGAATGTTGAGGCTGATCAAATACATTGTTTTCGTCGTTGTGTCTAGTTGTGACTTTAGTTTTTCCTCCAAAAAGGTTTCGGTATTTGCCAGATTGAAACGCGCCACCTACCGGCGGTAGACAGATTTAAGCGATATGGGCGTAAGAGTGGGCGTGGCAAATTTTTTGTTGTATCAATCGAAAGGTATTAACGAGACCAATACATTTCAGTTAAAATTTTTTATCCTGCATGAAAATTGTGGGCGCCACAGGCTTGGGCGGTATGTGGGCCTTAGGGCGTGACATATTCGCGTGACAAACTTGCGCTGCGTACAAGGCTACGGCATCTAAATCTGAGATCCCCATTCTCTAACTTTGATAGTTTCCGAGATATCCACGTTCATATTTACGATTTTTTGAAGTTTGTGGGCGGTTTGTGGGCGTTATGTTGGGCGTGGCAATCTTTTTTTTGGGTCAATCGATAGGTATTGAGGAGAACAATACATGTCAGTAAAAATTTTTTTGGACCGCCTAGTGAACGTAACACAAATAAGGAAAGGCAAAAGTCAGGAGAAGGATGTCACCAAAACCTTTAAAAGAAAAAACTTGATTAAAAAGGGCGCTCTCAAATGCAGTTTTTATACTCGTTACTCGTAGAGTAAAAGGGTATACTAGATTCCTCGGAAAGTATATAACAGGCAGCAGGAAGCGTTTCCGACCCCAAAAAGTATATATATTCTTGATCAGGATCACTAGCCGAGTCGATCTAGCCATGTCCGTCAGTCCGTCTGTCCGTCTGTCTGGCCGGATGAACGCTGAGATCTTGGAAACTATGAGAGCTAGGCTATTGTGATTTAACGTGCAGATTCCTGAGCTTCTTACGCACCGCAAGTTTATTTCAGTAGGGTAAACTGTGGCCTCTGCAGTTTTTATGCTAGAATAAACATTTTAGCTGAAATGTATTAGTCTCACCAATACCTATCGATTGACCCAAGAAAAGTTTGCCACGCCCACTTAAACGGCCACAAACCGCCCACAAACCTTAAAAGAATCGTAATTATAAACGCGGATATCTGGAAAACTATCAAATATAGAGAAATTGGATTTCAGATTAAGTAAGTTTCAGATCAAAAAAAATTTATATATACTTTATGGGGTCGGAAACTCTTCCTTCTGCCTGTTACATACTTTACGACAAATATAGTATACCCTTTTACTCTACGAGTAACGGGTATATAAAGCGTTAAAGGGTATACTAGATTCGTCGGAAAGTATGTAACAGGCAGAAGGAAGCGTTTCCGACCCCATAAAGTATATATATTCTTGATCAGGATGACTAGCCGAGTCGATCTAGCCATGTCCGTCTGTCCGTCTGTCCGTAAGAACGCTGAGATCTCGAAAACTATAAGAGCTACAATACTGGGATTAGGCATGCAGATTCCTGAGATTCCTGCGCAGCGCAAGTTTGTTTCAGCAGAGTGCCACGCCTACTCTAACGCCCACAAACCGCCCAAAGCTGTGGCTTCTACAGTTTTGATGCTAGAATAATGATTTTAACTGAAATGTATTGTTCTCATCAATACCTATCGATTGACCCAAAAAAAAGTATGCCACGCCCACTTTAACGCCCACAAAGCGTTCTTAAACTTCAAAAAATTGTAAATATGAACGTGAATATCTCGGAAACTATTAAAGAAAGAGAGTTGGGATCTCAGATTTAGATTCCGTAGCCTTGTACACACCACAATTTTCATGCTATATGAAAAATTTTAACTGAAATGTATTGGTCTCGTATTGATAATACCTATCGATTGACCCAAAAAAAATTTGCCACGCCCACTCTAACGCTTAAATCACTCTACCGCCGGTTGGTGGCGCATTTCAATCTCGCTTTGCTGCTTGCTTACCTCCATTTCCCTTTGGTCCTTTTAGCTGAGTAACGGGTATCTAATAGTCAAGGTACTCGACTATAGCGTTCTTCCTTGTTTTTTTTATATGTAACGTGTGGCTCCCCACGCCGTGGGGAGTAACATAATTATATAAAGTTATTTTCTAAGTATAGTAACTGTATACAATTTTTTCTGCAAGGTTAATTTAATGATATATCTGATATATACTTTTTATTATATTCTTTTTTATCGAACCAGAAAATATTGATATTATTTAATGTTTTTTTTTAGATATATATAGTATTTTTTTCAATTATGGTTCTTATCCTACACCCAAAAAAAAATCTTCGAGTGTCAATTTGATAAGTATGGGTGAAAATTACACTACACCTAGGATCAAAGTTTTGGGATCAATTTGATCCTAAGTGAGTGTCAAAAGTATACTACATTGTATGAAAAATCTTTTTGATCCTAATAAGTGTCATTTTGACCAAATCCAGGGTCTCGTCGATACCAATAATTGTATTTTCATTTTCGAAATTCGAACTGCGCCTATCGTGCAAGCAAGCGCAGTTATCGATAAATCATTGTGAGCTCGATATTGCGTAAATCAGACAAATATTTCAGTGAAAGGTGCTAGTGTTTATTGAATCAGGTAAGTACATCCCTAATAATATAATATGTAATATGTAATGTACTTTGCGGTTACATACATACATATTTACGCAGGAATGTGTATCTATTCGTTACAGCGATCTTCGAATTCATAGATACACACTGCATATATATATAAATGTAAGCATGTAAGCACTGGCGGTGACATCGCTTGCAATTTTTGAATGCAATATTTTTTTTTCTCATTTAAGTTCACTATGGAGGACAACGTTTCTATGCAGATGGCCCGCCTATCCACGTATGTACACCTGGTCGACGGCAGCAAATTTATAAAATTAAAAATATACATATAACTTCAATAAAAAAGCCAAATTTGTATTAAAAAAAATGAAAAATAAATTATTGGTCTTTTTTTGGGTGTGAAATCAACAATTTATTCGATTCATATTGATACTAAAATCGTATCAAGTTGACCCTAAAAGTGGCCATGTTATACCCCGAATGAGTATCAAATTACTGCGAAATATTGTCAATGTGACCACATATTCTTACTAAAAAATGCCAATGCGTAGTGTCCTTTTGACACCAAAACCTGTCAAATTGATATTTTCGAAAATATCAAAATGACACCAAAATAGTGTCAATTAAATGTGCTTCGTATCAGAGATTTTTTGACACTCAATAGTATCACATTGCACCTAAATAATGGCATATTGATGACGATTTTTTTTTGGGTGTATGTATGGGCAATGCCCATTAGGCATACTTGAAATGTTGACAAGAAAAGTAAAATAAAAATGTTTAACCCATCTTTATAAACTATTTGTTTCCTCCTTTACTGCCAGAGTTTCTCTCCTTTTTCCGTTTCAGTATACCTCCTTTACTGCTAGAGTTTATGATATTATCTCTCTCTCCTCTTTCCGTTTCAGTATACGGACCAGTATATTTAAGGGCTAACTTATGCCCTGATTCGTTTATAAGTACAACTTTTCTCCTAACGATAAGCCTATATTTCCTACTTTCTATGATAAGAATTTCCTTATAATAATACCCATTACTCGTAGTGTAAAAGGTTTTACTAGATTTGTCGGAAGGTATAACAGGCAGAAATAAGCGTTTCCGACCCCATAAAGTATATATATTCTTGATCAGGATCACTAGCCGAGTCGATATAGCAATCTCCGTTTGTCCGTATGAACGCTAAGATCGCGGAAACTATAAAAGCTAGGTTTTTGGGATTTGGCATGCAGATTCCTGAGCATCTTGCGCAGCGCAAGTTTGTTTCAGTAGGGAGCCACGCCCACTCTAACGCCCACAAGCCGCCCAAAACTGTAGCCTCTGCAGTTTTTATGCTAGAATAAACGTTTTAGCTGAAATGTATTAGACTCACCAATACCTATCGATTGACCCAAGAAAAGTTTGCCACGCCCACTTAAATGGCCACAAACCTTAAAAGAATCGTAATTATAAACGCGGATATCTGGGAAACTATCAAATATAGAGAAATTGGATTTCAGATTAAGTAAGTTTCAGATCAAAAAAAAGTTTATATATACTTTATGGGGTCGGTAACTCTTCCTTCTGCCTGTTACATACTTTCCGACAAATATAGTATACCCTTTTACTCTACGAGTAACGGGTATAAAAAGCGTTAAAGGGTCTGCAAATGTTGAAGGTGATCGAATACATTGTTTTCGTCGTTGTATCTAGTTGTGACTTTAGTTTTTCCTCCAAAAAGATTTCGGTATTTGCCAGATTGAAACGCGCCACCTACCGGCGGTAGACAGATTTAAGCGATATGGGCGTTAGAGTGGGCGTGTCAAATTTTTTGTTGTATCAATCGAAAGGTATGACGAGACCAATACATTTCAGTTTTTTATCTAGAATGAAAATTTTGGGCGCCACAGGCTTGGGCGGTTTGTGGGCCTTAAGGCGTGACATATTCGCGTGACAAACTTGCGCTGCGTACAAGGCTACGGCATCTAAATCTGAGATCCCCATTCTCTAACTTTGATAGTTTCCGAGATATCCACGTTTATATTTACGATTTTTTGAAGTTTGTGGGCGGTTTGTGGGCGTTATGTTGGGCGTGGCAATCTTTTTTTTGGGTCAATTGATAGCTATTGAGGAGAACAATACATTTCAGTAAAAAATTTTTTGGACCGCCTAGTGAACGTAACACAAATAAGGAAAGGCAAAAGTCAGGAGAAGGATGTCACCAAAACCTTTAAAAGAAAAAACTTGATTAAAAAGGGCGCTCTCAAATGCAGTTTTTATACTCGTTACTCGTAGAGTAAAAGGGTATACTAGATTCGTATGTAACAGGCAGAAGGAAGCGTTTCCGACCCCATAAAGTATATATATTCTTGATCAGGACCACTAGCCGAGTCGATCTAGCCATGTCCGTCTGTCCGTCTGACCGTCTGTCCGTCTGTCTGTCCGGATGAACGCTGAGATCTTGGAAACTATGAGAGCTAGGCTATTGAGATTTGGCGTGCAGATTCCTGAGCTTCTTACGCAGCGCAAGTTTGTTTCAGTAGAGTGCCACGCCCACTCTAACGCCCACAAACCGCCCAAAACTGTGGCTTCTACAGTTTGGATGCTAGAGTAAAAATTTTAACTGAAAGGAATTGTTCTCATCAATACCTATCGATTGACCCAAAAAAGTGCACAAAAAAGGAAAACTACCGAAAACACACACAAGTCAATAACTTATACAATTACACAAATCACTCAAACTCAAAATTGATCAAAGCAACAACAATATGAATGCATCAAAGCGACTAAGGAGTGAAAAGTCGAATACCGAAAGCAAGGTAGCTCGCACGTCGGACACACGATTGCTGCAACAAATTGATGCAAAATTCACGAGTCAACGGAAGGAAATCAACATGGAACTGTTGCAGCTGATCGACGATAAATTTGCGGAGCAAAGGGAGTCACTGGGTAGAGAGTATCGAGAGAGCGAGGCCCGCTTTCTCAACACTCTACAGGCTAAATTCGATGCAATGAACACTGAAATACACAACCTTACGAAACGAGTGCGAGTGCTGGAAACCGAGGCAAAAGAGGTGAATACACTAAAACAACAAGTGTGTGAACTGGATGCCCAACTGGCAACAAAGTGCAATGCACAAAAGGTCGCGGATGTTGCATGCAACCTGCGCTGGCATGGTGTACCGCAAGTCGAGGGCGAAAATTTGAATACCCTTTTCAATCGACTTTGTTTCTCACTACACCTGACCCCTCCTCCGCGAGTTAGGTCTATTTTTCGAGTCCAATCGCGCCAAAGAAACTCATATGTTAACCCAATAATAATAACAAAAATGGGTCACGTGCGCGAAAAAGCTGCGCTGCTGCGGGCGATTGGAGTGCACCGACAAACAACCAAATCGCAGCTGAGCTTACAGCTGATCGGTTTTGACTCGCCGGCATTTATATATTTAAACGATCAATTAACGAAATCAAATTACGAAATTGTTAAGCGTGCCATGCGCCTCAAAAAACAAAAGCGCTTAGCGGCCGTCTTTACTCGCCGTGGAGACGTATTTGTTAAGCCTATAGACGGAGGAGAGGCTTACTACGTGCAAAGCTCTAATGAGCTTTCTAATCTGAGTAGTGATGTGGGCGAAATCAACTCAAGCAGAGATGCCGCTTTAGAGAATAATTCATTTCGTAATTAAAATATTTTTTATCTCTATATTAGGATTTTAAATTTGTTTAATATCTTTAACTCCTGTTATTCATATGTTTAGGATCAGTCGCATTGTTAATTTAGTAGTCTGCCTAATTTTTTGTCTGGTGTGCAGTCCTTGTTTTTTTATTTTAAAATTTAAAACAATTAACAATGGAAGAAAACCTGAATAATTCAACAGCAAATAGTCGTGCCCTTCTGTGCATCCTGGCAAAGCAGAGACCTGGTCTCAAGATTTGTCATATAAATGCCCAAAGCCTGCCAAAGAAAATTGAAGAATTTAGGTACATGTTTGTAAATTCGGAAATTGATGTTATATGCGTGTCTGAAACATGGTTTGTCCAGAGTCCATGTGATGTGCTAATATCGTGTGATAGATATAATATATCTATATATATATATATATAGATATAACTCCGCAACACCACAGCATGTTTGTATCTCTGAGAAAAACGGTTACCAAACTAATCGACTCTGCAAAATCAAACTTTTTTAGCCAAAAATTTAAAAACATCGAAACAGATTAAAGCTCTAGGGATAGGTAAACAAAAGACATCACAGGAACTAAAAGTTCCTCAACCTTAAGTTAGAAGAATGCCAAGTTCCTGAGGTCACAACCAACACGTACCTGAATTCAGTACCTGAAAACATCTGTGATACTAGGTTTAGATTTATGTGTGTTGGCCAAAGTGATGTTTTAGATAATATTCTTAAAATTAAGTCTAACGCAATTGGACCTGACGATATTCATCCTAAATTTATAAAAATTCTACTTCCTAAACTTATCCCTTACCTTACGCACACATTTAACACGGCTCTTACCACGTCTACGTTCCCTGACTGCTGGAAAACCGCCAAAATTATCCCAATACCTAAATCAAACAAAGAATACCGCCCGATATCTATTCTTCCTTACCTCTCGAAGGTGTTTGAAAATATTGTCGCATCACAAATAAATAATTTTATATCTGTCAATAGCCTCTTAAATGACCATCAATCTGGATTTAGAAAACATCGTAGCTGCACCTCAGCTATCTTAAAAATAACTGAAGATATTCGTCAACAGACGGACAACTCGTATGTCACCTTTGTACTATTGCTGGACTACAGTAAAGCGTTCGACACAGTAAATCATGAAATCCTGTGCTCAAAACTCAAAAATTTGTATTTTTTCTCCAATACTGCCGTCAAACTTTTGAGTTCGTATCTGAAAAATAGTCGCCAATATGTTGTATCGTCAAATATTTGTTATTCGTTTGCCTATCTGAAGCGTGGTGTGGACCACTATTATTCACACTATATATAAATGATCTTCCTTCTGTGCTGTCGAAATGTAATGTCCATTTATATGCTGATGATGTTCAGATGTATGTGTGTTGGTCGTCCCTTAAACAGAATGTACGTGGAAATCGCCAATAATTTGGGTATCACATTTAATACAAGTAGAACCTTGAACTGGAATGACCACGTAAACAAAGCAGTAGGCAAAACATACGGACTAATAAGATCCTTGTCACTAGTTAAATGTTCCTTACCTGTTAGTGTGCGTCTTCTAATTGCCAAGTCTTGTATAATACCCACACCCTTTTATGGTCTAGAGATCTATGCAAATTGTGATGTAGCAAGTAAACAAAAACTGAAAATAGCATACAATAGTATTGCGCGTTTTATATTTAATTTGCATAGATCTGACCATGTAACTCAATTTGCTTACAAGATTTTTGATATAAGCTTGGCAGATTATATGAAAAGTAGAACAATAATCTTTTTACACAAAGTTATATACACCAGAGAGCCATCGTACTTATATGAAAAACAAGGAAGAACGCTATAGTCGAGTACCTCGACTATCAGATACCCATTACTCAGCATTACTCAGAAAAATAGAGATATGCAAGCAGCAAAGCGAGATTGAAATGCGCCACCTACCGGCGGTAGACAGATTTAAGCGATGTGGGCGTTAGAGTGGGCGTGGCAAAGTTTTTTTGGATCAATCGATAGGTATTGACGAGACCAATACATTTCAGTTAAAATTTTTTATCTAGCATGAAAATTGTGGGCGCCACAGGATTGGGCGGCTTGTGGGCGTTAGAGTGGGCGTGGCATATTCGCGTAACGAACATGCGCTGCGCTCAAGTCTACGGAATCTAAATCTGAAATTCCATTTCTCTATCTTTGATATCTTCCGAGATATCCGCGTTCATAGTTACGATTTTTTTAAGTATGTGGTCTGTTTGTGGGCGTTAAAGTGGGCGTGGCAAACGTGGATATCTCGGAAACTATCAAGGATAGAGAATCGGATAGAGAATTCCGTAGCGTTGTACGCAGCGCAATTCTGTCACGCGAATATGCCACGCCCACTATAACGCCCACAAACCGCCCAAACCTGTGGCGCCCACAATTTTCATGCTAGATATAAAATTTTTACTGAAATTTGTTGGTCTCGTCAATACCTATCGATTGCCACGCCTACCCTAACGCCCACATTGCTTAAATCTGTCTTCCGCCGGTAGGTGGCGCATTTAAATCTCGCCTTGCTGCTTGCATATCTTCATTTCCCGTTGGTCCCTTAAGCTGAGTAACGGGTATCTGATAGTCGAGGTACTCGACTATAGCGTTCTCCCTTGTTTATAAATGCGATTAGAACGTGTAACGAGCTTCCCAACTACATAAAAGAAACTAGGAGCGCAACACTATTTAAGACAAAACTTCTCTCACACCAAAAAAATAGCAGTTCTAGTCTACTATAAGGTATATTATCTTATTTTAACATTGCGACTTATTTCCAAAACCTTTTCCTTAGTTTTTTAATTTCGATTTAACTTTATTTCTATTTATCTAAATGTTAAACAATAAATGTAACAATGGATGTCATTAGATTTAAGAACAAATTTTGTCCAAATTTAAATATGCTTACCAGTTGTGACTAGCGCTGTAATTTATAAGTTTTAGAAATTGTAGCGTTAGGAAGCCTAAAACAATAAATAATAATAAATAAATAAAAGGGTATACTAGATTCGTCGGAAAGTATGTAACAGGCAGAAGGAAGCGTTTCCGACTCTATAAAGTATATATACTCTTGATCAGGATCACTAGCCGAGTCGATCTAGCCATCTCCGTCTGTCCGTTTATCCGTCCGTACGGATGAACGCTGAGATCTCGGGAACTATAAGAGCTAAGCTATTGAGATTTGGCGTGCAGATTCCTGAGCTTCTTACGCAGCGCAAGTTTGTTTCAGCAGAGTGTCACGCCCACTCTTACGCCCACAAACCGCCCAAAACTGTGGCTCATACAGTTTTGATGCTTGAATAACTGAAATGTATTGTTCTCGTCGATTAACCCAAAAAAACAAGGAAGAACGCTATAGTCGAGTACCTCGACTATCAGATACCCGTTAATCAGCTAAAGGGACCAAAGGAAAATGGAGATAGGCAAGCAGCAAAGCGAGATTGAAATGCGCCACCTACCGGCGGTAGACAGATTTAAGCGATGTGGGCGTTAGAGTGGGCGTGGCAAATTTTTTTTGGATCAATCGATAGGTATTGACGAGACCAATACATTTCAGTAACAATTTTTTATCTAGCATGAACATTGTGCGCGCCACAGGCTTGGGCGGCTTGTGGGCGTTAGAGTGGGCGTGGCATATTCGCGTAACAATCATGCGCTGCGCTCAAGCCTGCGGAATCTAAATCTGAAATCCCATTTCTCTATCTTCGATATTTTCCGAGATATCCGCGTTCATATTTACGATTTTTTGAAGTTTGTGGGCGTTAAATTGGGCGTGGCAAATAGGTAGAGGCGATAGGTATTGATGAGAACAATACATTTCAGTTAAAATTTTTATTCTAGCATCAAAACTGTAGGAGCCACAGTTTTGGGCGGTTTGTGGGCGTTAGAGTGGGCGTGGCACTCTACTGAAAAAAACTTGCGCTGCGTAAGAAGCTCAGGAATCTGCACGCCAAATCTCAATAGCCTAGCTCTTATAGTTTCCGAGATCTCAGCGTTCATCCGGACAGACAGACGGACAGACGGACAGACAATCATGGCTAGATCAACTCGGCTAGTGATCCTGATCAAGAATATATATACTTTATGGGGTCGGAAACTCTTCCTTCTGCCTGTTACATGTAATGCATGTAATGCTCCTTTAAGCTTTAATTTCTTCAAATATATTATCTAAATTATCACGAAATAATAACGCGCACAACAAAGAAGAAACTCAAAAAGGAAAACTGCGACAAAAAAAACGTGGACATGCACATGCCTTAATATTAAGTAATTATTGTATTTTTATTTGACTCATCTTTTTGCTGTAATTTTCACTTTTTTACTTCACTTAAATGAACACTTGTCTCTAAAACTCTCTCTCTCTAAAAACTAAAACTGTATTAATCACTTTTTCATCCGATCAGAAGAACCGCTTGCCTCGAAGTGATCGCGGGATTCGCTACAAAGCGGAGTGTCAAAATATTTCGTATATACATACATACATATGCATGTGTGCAAAAAGGACGGACAAATTCTGTCGCGTGCCGTTACTTAACAATAGAATAAATAAAAAATAGAATAAATAAAAATAAATAATAAAATTTTTACTCTAGCATCCAAACTGTAGGAGCCACAGTTTTGGGCGGTTTGTGGGCGTTAGAGTGGGCGTGGCCCTCTGCTGAAACAAACGTGCGCTGCGCAGGAATCTGCATGCCTACACTGGTAGAAAAACATCGTATATGTCACTATTTCGCCAACGTTTCATATATTTTTCCCAGCGGTTTAGATCCTAACATGAAAATCGTAAAAACGAAAACGTTAAAAAGTTAATTATTATACCCGTTACTCGTAGAGTAAAAGGGTATACTAGATTCGTATGTAACAGGCAGAAGGAAGCGTTTCCGACCCCATAAAGTATATATATTCTTGATCAGGACCACTAGCCGAGTCGATCTAGCCATGTCCGTCTGTCCGTCTGACCGTCTGTCCGTCTGTCCGACTGTCCGTCTGTCTGTCCGGATGAACGCTGAGATCTTGGAAACTATGAGAGCTAGGCTATTGAGATTTGGCGTGCAGATTCCTGAGCTTCTTACGCAGCGCAAGTTTGTTTCAGTAGAGTGCCACGCCCACTCTAACGCCCACAAACCGCCCAAAACTGTGGCTTCTACAGTTTGGATGCTAGAGTAAAAATTTTAACTGAAAGGAATTGTTCTCATCAATACCTATCGATTGACCCAAAAAAGTGCACAAAAAAGGAAAACTACCGAAAACACACACAAGTCAATAACTTATACAATTACACAAATCACTCAAACTCAAAATTGATCAAAGCAACAACAATATGAATGCATCAAAGCGACTAAGGAGTGAAAAGTCGAATACCGAAATCAAGGTAGCTCGCACGTCGGACACACGATTGCTGCAACAAATTGATGCAAAATTCACGAGTCAACGGAAGGAAATCAACATGGAACTGTTGCAGCTGATCGACGATAAATTTGCGGAGCAAAGGGAGTCACTGGGTAGAGAGTATCGAGAGAGCGAGGCCCGCTTTCTCAACACTCTACAGGCTAAATTCGATGCAATGAACACTGATATACACAACCTTACGAAACGAGTGCGAGTGCTGGAAACCGAGGCAAAAGAGGTGAATACACTAAAACAACAAGTGTGTGAACTGGATGCCCAACTGGCAACAAAGTGCAATGCACAAAAGGTCGCGGATGTTGCATGCAACCTGCGCTGGCATGGTGTACCGCAAGTCGAGGGCGAAAATTTGAATACCCTTTTCAATCGACTTTGTTTCTCACTACACCTGACCCCTCCTCCGCGAGTTAGGTCTATTTTTCGAGTCCAATCGCGCCAAAGAAACTCATATGTTAACCCAATAATAATAACAAAAATGGGTCACGTGCGCGAAAAAGCTGCGCTGCTGCGGGCGATTGGAGTGCACCGACAAACAACCAAATCGCAGCTGAGCTTACAGCTGATCGGTTTTGACTCGCCGGCATTTATATATTTAAACGATCAATTAACGAAATCAAATTACGAAATTGTTAAGCGTGCCATGCGCCTCAAAAAACAAAAGCGCTTAGCGGCCGTCTTTACTCGCCGTGGAGACGTATTTGTTAAGCCTATAGACGGAGGAGAGGCTTACTACGTGCAAAGCTCTAATGAGCTTTCTAATCTGAGTAGTGATGTGGGCGAAATCAACTCAAGCAGAGATGCCGCTTTAGAGAATAATTCATTTCGTAATTAAAATATTTTTTATCTCTATATTAGGATTTTAAATTTGTTTAATATCTTTAACTCCTGTTATTCATATGTTTAGGATCAGTCGCATTGTTAATTTAGTAGTCTGCCTAATTTTTTGTCTGGTGTGCAGTCCTTGTTTTTTTATTTTAAAATTTAAAACAATTAACAATGGAAGAAAACCTGAATAATTCAACAGCAAATAGTCGTGCCCTTCTGTGCATCCTGGCAAAGCAGAGACCTGGTCTCAAGATTTGTCATATAAATGCCCAAAGCCTGCCAAAGAAAATTGAAGAATTTAGGTACATGTTTGTAAATTCGGAAATTGATGTTATATGCGTGTCTGAAACATGGTTTGTCCAGAGTCCATGTGATGTGCTAATATCGTGTGATAGATATAATATATCTATATATATATATATATAGATATAACTCCGCAACACCACAGCATGTTTGTATCTCTGAGAAAAACGGTTACCAAACTAATCGACTCTGCAAAATCAAACTTTTTTAGCCAAAAATTTAAAAACATCGAAACAGATTAAAGCTCTAGGGATAGGTAAACAAAAGACATCACAGGAACTAAAAGTTCCTCAACCTTAAGTTAGAAGAATGCCAAGTTCCTGAGGTCACAACCAACACGTACCTGAATTCAGTACCTGAAAACATCTGTGATACTAGGTTTAGATTTATGTGTGTTGGCCAAAGTGATGTTTTAGATAATATTCTTAAAATTAAGTCTAACGCAATTGGACCTGACGATATTCATCCTAAATTTATAAAAATTCTACTTCCTAAACTTATCCCTTACCTTACGCACACATTTAACACGGCTCTTACCACGTCTACGTTCCCTGACTGCTGGAAAACCGCCAAAATTATCCCAATACCTAAATCAAACAAAGAATACCGCCCGATATCTATTCTTCCTTACCTCTCGAAGGTGTTTGAAAATATTGTCGCATCACAAATAAATAATTTTATATCTGTCAATAGCCTCTTAAATGACCATCAATCTGGATTTAGAAAACATCGTAGCTGCACCTCAGCTATCTTAAAAATAACTGAAGATATTCGTCAACAGACGGACAACTCGTATGTCACCTTTGTACTATTGCTGGACTACAGTAAAGCGTTCGACACAGTAAATCATGAAATCCTGTGCTCAAAACTCAAAAATTTGTATTTTTTCTCCAATACTGCCGTCAAACTTTTGAGTTCGTATCTGAAAAATCGTCGCCAATATGTTGTATCGTCAAATATTTGTTATTCGTTTGCCTATCTGAAGCGTGGTGTGGACCACTATTATTCACACTATATATAAATGATCTTCCTTCTGTGCTGTCGAAATGTAATGTCCATTTATATGCTGATGATGTTCAGATGTATGTGTGTTAGTCGTCCCTTAAACAGAATGTACGTGGAAATCGCCAATAATTTGGGTATCACATTTAATACAAGTAGAACCTTGAACTGGAATGACCACGTAAACAAAGCAGTAGGCAAAACATACGGACTAATAAGATCCTTGTCACTAGTTAAATGTTCCTTACCTGTTAGTGTGCGTCTTCTAATTGCCAAGTCTTGTATAATACCCACACCCTTTTATGGTCTAGAGATCTATGCAAATTGTGATGTAGCAAGTAAACAAAAACTGAAAATAGCATACAATAGTATTGCGCGTTTTATATTTAATTTGCATAGATCTGACCATGTAACTCAATTTGCTTACAAGATTTTTGATATAAGCTTGGCAGATTATATGAAAAGTAGAACAATAATCTTTTTACACAAAGTTATATACACCAGAGAGCCATCGTACTTATATGAAAAACAAGGAAGAACGCTATAGTCGAGTACCTCGACTATCAGATACCCATTACTCAGCATTACTCAGAAAAATAGAGATATGCAAGCAGCAAAGCGAGATTGAAATGCGCCACCTACCGGCGGTAGACAGATTTAAGCGATGTGGGCGTTAGAGTGGGCGTGGCAAAGTTTTTTTGGATCAATCGATAGGTATTGACGAGACCAATACATTTCAGTTAAAATTTTTTATCTAGCATGAAAATTGTGGGCGCCACAGGATTGGGCGGCTTGTGGGCGTTAGAGTGGGCGTGGCATATTCGCGTAACGAACATGCGCTGCGCTCAAGTCTACGGAATCTAAATCTGAAATTCCATTTCTCTATCTTTGATATCTTCCGAGATATCCGCGTTCATAGTTACGATTTTTTTAAGTATGTGGTCTGTTTGTGGGCGTTAAAGTGGGCGTGGCAAACGTGGATATCTCGGAAACTATCAAGGATAGAGAATCGGATAGAGAATTCCGTAGCGTTGTACGCAGCGCAATTCTGTCACGCGAATATGCCACGCCCACTATAACGCCCACAAACCGCCCAAACCTGTGGCGCCCACAATTTTCATGCTAGATATAAAATTTTTACTGAAATTTGTTGGTCTCGTCAATACCTATCGATTGCCACGCCTACCCTAACGCCCACATTGCTTAAATCTGTCTTCCGCCGGTAGGTGGCGCATTTAAATCTCGCCTTGCTGCTTGCATATCTTCATTTCCCGTTGGTCCCTTAAGCTGAGTAACGGGTATCTGATAGTCGAGGTACTCGACTATAGCGTTCTCCCTTGTTTATAAATGCGATTAGAACGTGTAACGAGCTTCCCAACTACATAAAAGAAACTAGGAGCGCAACACTATTTAAGACAAAACTTCTCTCACACCAAAAAAATAGCAGTTCTAGTCTACTATAAGGTATATTATCTTATTTTAACATTGCGACTTATTTCCAAAACCTTTTCCTTAGTTTTTTAATTTCGATTTAACTTTATTTCTATTTATCTAAATGTTAAACAATAAATGTAACAATGGATGTCATTAGATTTAAGAACCAATTTTGTCCAAATTTAAATATGCTTACCAGTTGTGACTAGCGCTGTAATTTATAAGTTTTAGAAATTGTAGCGTTAGGAAGCCTAAAACAATAAATAATAATAAATAAATAAAAGGGTATACTAGATTCGTCGGAAAGTATGTAACAGGCAGAAGGAAGCGTTTCCGACTCTATAAAGTATATATACTCTTGATCAGGATCACTAGCCGAGTCGATCTAGCCATCTCCGTCTGTCCGTTTATCCGTCCGTACGGATGAACGCTGAGATCTCGGGAACTATAAGAGCTAAGCTATTGAGATTTGGCGTGCAGATTCCTGAGCTTCTTACGCAGCGCAAGTTTGTTTCAGCAGAGTGTCACGCCCACTCTTACGCCCACAAACCGCCCAAAACTGTGGCTCATACAGTTTTGATGCTTGAATAACTGAAATGTATTGTTCTCGTCGATTAACCCAAAAAAACAAGGAAGAACGCAATAGTCGAGTACCTCGACTATCAGATACCCGTTAATCAGCTAAAGGGACCAAAGGAAAATGGAGATAGGCAAGCAGCAAAGCGAGATTGAAATGCGCCACCTACCGGCGGTAGACAGATTTAAGCGATGTGGGCGTTAGAGTGGGCGTGGCAAATTTTTTTTGGATCAATCGATAGGTATTGACGAGACCAATACATTTCAGTAACAATTTTTTATCTAGCATGAACATTGTGCGCGCCACAGGCTTGGGCGGCTTGTGGGCGTTAGAGTGGGCGTGGCATATTCGCGTAACAATCATGCGCTGCGCTCAAGCCTGCGGAATCTAAATCTGAAATCCCATTTCTCTATCTTCGATATTTTCCGAGATATCCGCGTTCATATTTACGATTTTTTGAAGGAAAACTGCGACAAAAAAAACGTGGACATGCACATGCCTTAATATTAAGTAATTATTGTATTTTTATTTGACTCATCTTTTTGCTGTAATTTTCACTTTTTTACTTCACTTAAATGAACACTTGTCTCTAAAACTCTCTCTCTCTAAAAACTAAAACTGTATTAATCACTTTTTCATCCGATCAGAAGAACCGCTTGCCTCGAAGTGATCGCGGGATTCGCTACAAAGCGGAGTGTCAAAATATTTCGTATATACATACATACATATGCATGTGTGCAAAAAGGACGGACAAATTCTGTCGCGTGCCGTTACTTTACAATAGAGGTCAAAGTAATGGGGAAGAAAATAACAAAATATGTACAAATAAGTCCTTAAGTTTAATAACTTGTATATGTAAATTTATTAATATATATTTTATTTTATTATATTTACAGTTTGTCAAATAATTCTTTGCAAAAGGAAAAATGTCATAAAATTTCATTTTAAAGTTATATTTTTACTAACAATAATAGGATTTATTTAATTTTTTCCTTTAGATTATGGTTAAT
This sequence comes from Drosophila subpulchrella, assembly GCF_014743375.2. NCBI lineage: Eukaryota > Metazoa > Arthropoda > Insecta > Diptera > Drosophilidae > Drosophila > Drosophila subpulchrella. Next base: position 411,966 of record NW_023665693.1, on the reverse strand, counting down.
GTGCTTAATATATACAACGATGAATAAAAAACCAAACATATTTCAGCATGAAACTTAGAAAAAAACAACAAAAACAAAAAGTGGAAAAATAATCAGTTGTCAATTAATTCATTGCAAAATGTAAACCTCAGTTAAGTTCGAAACGAAAACATATAAAATATAACGGTTATTTTTCTAATATTTGGTGTGGTGTCCTTTGGCATCTAAGACAGCATTCAGACGACGAGGCATAGATTGAATAAGTTGATTTACAGCTGCGAAAAAAAAAGCACCACCTACTCGAGCAATGTTTGGATATCCACCCTACCTATATTTTTAGCTCTGTCAAAACATGCAATACCTTTTTGGAATCGAATTGCAACATAGAATCAGAAAATGAAAAAATAATGTAGATTTTTTTTTTAGTTTTTTAATTATTTAAGAAATTTTATAAAAAATCGAAAAACTTAACGAAAAAAATAATAGCATCACTTTTCAAAAATGGGTATAAAATTATAGGAACTACCAATATTCATGAGATAACAATGTGGAACTATTAAATCGATGTTTAAGTCATAATACTCAGGTATTTTCTTCCATTTCTCTTGGATCGCTTTTATCAATGCATTTTTATTGGTGGGTCCGCGTTTAGCCACCTTCTTCTTTAATAAAGCCCACAAATTTTCGATGGGGTTCAAGTCAGGACTCTGGGCAGGAGTGTCAATTACTTTGCTGCAGTTATACAGCAGCCAGTTCCTGCAAATCCACGATTTGTGCTTGGGGTCGTTGTCTTGATAAAGCTTGTACTGAGGCTTACATATTTGGGTTTTGAGGGTTAATGAAGCCAAAATCAATGACGCTTTTGGTCAATTCTTTTTTCAAAATGTCCAAATAAAATTCTTTGGTCATAATGTCGTTAAAAATTCTGAGTTCTCCGACGCCCTTGGATGAAATACATCCCCAAACCATTACGGATAGCTTTCCAAACTTCACTGTTGGTATGATATTCTTCTGTTTAAAGGCTGCGTTGGGCTTTCTCCAAACCTTGCTGGGTCCATCATGATAGTATAACATTATTTTGGTCTCATCACAAAAAATCACGTCATTCCAGTACTCCGCTGGCCTGTTAGCATTGGCAATAGAAAATTTTAGCCGCCTATCGATGTTAATAGCAGAAAGCATAGGTTTCTTTCTGGCTACGTGGGAAGAGTATTTGTGTGTGTTGAGAACTTTTCTAATGGTCTCGTGGCATACTGTTTTATTGCAATCATTTTTTAAGTCCAGAGCCAACTGCCTAAGTGTAGTTTGCGTATTATTGTTAATATTTTTCAAAATTTTCGAATGGTCACGTCTGGTAAGCTTTGGTGGCCTGCCTGGAGAATTGTTTAAATGCAGACGGTTTTGTTTTTCCGCTCGATTAATTATGTTGTAAATTGTCCTTAATTTAATATCAAACATAGTTGACAACTCCTTTGCCGTTTTATTATTGTAATAGTTGTAATATACTAATTGAATAAGGTTTTCATCAACTCTTTTGCCAGGCATTGTTTTAACAGCGGACTAGGATCACTTTTGCACTTGTTAATAGTTAAATCGCATTGATCATGGGTGATAAGAACGTAACAAAAACGAACGTGTTCATTTTTCTCGAAATTAAGTTACCGTTACTTTGTTTTGTGTCTCTCTTTAGCTTATGTTTACATTTTGCAAAGAATTAATTGACAACTGAATATTTTCCCACTTTGTGTTTTTGTTGTTTTTTCCTAAGTTTCATGCTGAAATACTGAAAGCACCTTAACCATAATGTAAAGGAAAAAATTAAATAAATCCTATTTTTGTTAATAAAAATTTAACTTAAAAATGAATTGTAATGAGATTTTTCCTTTTGCAAAGAATTATTTGACAAACTGTATATATTATATGACCATATCTTATTGTCAAAACATCGGTACACAAGAAATATTAATGTTCCAATGCACATACATATTTTCTTGACCACCAATGTACAAATGCGAATGGAAGAAGAAGACGCGCTTGCGTTTGCCGTTTTGCTTGTTCATATTTATCTCTAATTTGTCTGAATGTATGTAAGTATGCACATTGTGCCGTTGGTTTTACGGTCCAGCGTTTACAATGCACGCACATTTTTTCTTTGGCTAAGCATGTTTTTGTACTTTTAATAGTAAATTACAAAGCCAAATCTTATGATAATGGAAATAGAAAGAGGCTGTCGGTGGTTAAGCAGCCGTAACTAAAACCCTTTTCTTTAAATATTAAAGCTGTTTTTCTTTTGCAAATTATTAATAATTTAAATTATTTTCTGTATATGGGTCACATATTTAATACATATGTACATATATGTAATTTGATTTCTAATTTACTATTATTTGGTCAAATACAAATTGTAAAAACGTTCTACATTCAAAATAAAAGAGTTCATATTCCGAACAAATGGAAAAAGTATTAACTCGAAATATATAAAAAACCATCAAATATACTATGAATTTAACTACTTTTTATAATAGTTAAAACCAAGATGGCCACATTGGATTTGAATGTGACTAACTTGTTTTTAAATAAAAATCACTTTGAATTGAATACTTACATATTTGACATACGGCTTAAATATGTTTTTTATTTAAATGAAAGGTTTTAATATTTAATATGACTATGCATGGTAGTAAAAAAAGTCAAATAAAAATATATTTGATTTCACTTCGCGTTTTTTCTACCAGTGTAATCCCAGTATTGTAGCTCTTAAAGTTTCCGAGATCTCAGCGCTCATACGGACAGACGGACATAGCTAGATCGACTCGGCTAGTGATCCTGATCAAGAATATATATACTTTATGGGGTCGGAAACTCTTCCTTCTGCCTGTTACATACTTTCCGACAAATATAGTATACCCTTTTACTCTACGAATAACGGGTATAAAAAGCGTTAAAGGGTCTGCGAATGTTGAGGCTGATCAAATTCATTGTTTTCGTCGTTGTGTCTAGATGTGACTTTAGTTTTTCCTCCAAAAAGATTTCGGTATTTGCCAGATTGAAAAGCGCCACCTACCGGCGGTAGACAGATTTAAGCGATATGGGCGTTAGAGTGGGCGTGGCAAATTTTTTATTGTATCAATCGAAAGGTATTGACGAGACCAATACATTTCAGTTAAAATTTTTTATCTAGAATGAAAATTGTGGGCGCCACAGGCTTGGGCGGTTTGTGGGCCTTAAGGCGTGACATATTCGCGTGACAAACTTGCGCTGCGTACAAGGCTACGGCATCTAAATCTGAGATCCCCATTCTCTATCTTTGATGGTTTCCGAGATATCCACGTTCATACTTACGATTTTTTGAAGTTTGTGGGCGGTTTGTGGGCGTTATGTTGGGCGTGGCAATCTTTTTTTTGGGTCAATCGATAGGTATTGAGGAGAACAATACATTTCAGTAAAAATTTTTTTGGACCGCCTAGTGAACGTAACACAAATAAGGAAAGGCAAAAGTCAGGAGAAGGATGTCACCAAAACCTTTAAAAGAAAAAACTTGATTAAAAAGGGCGCTCTCAAATGCAGTTTTTATACTCGTTACTCGTAGAGCAAAAGGGTATACTAGATTCCTCGGAAAGTATATAACAGGCAGCAGGAAGCGTTTCCGACCCCAAAAAGTATATATATTCTTGATCAGGATCACTAGCCGAGTCGATCTAGCCATGTCCGTCAGTCCGTCTATCCGTCTGTCTGGCCGGATGAACGCTGAGATCTTGGAAACTATGAGAGCTAGGCTATTGTGATTTAACGTGCAGATTCCTGAGCTTCTTACGCACCGCAAGTTTATTTCAGTAGGGTAAACTGTGGCCTCTGCAGTTTTTATGCTAGAATAAACATTTTAGCTGAAATGTATTAGTCTCACCAATACCTATCGATTGACCCAAGAAAAGTTTGCCACGCCCACTTAAACGGCCACAAACCGCCCACAAACCTTAAAAGAATCGTAATTATAAACGCGGATATCTGGAAAACTATCAAATATAGAGAAATTGGATTTCAGATTAAGTAAGTTTCAGATCAAAAAAAGTTTATATATACTTTATGGGGTCGGAAACTCTTCCTTCTGCCTGTTACATACTTTACGACAAATATAGTATACCCTTTTACTCTACGAGTAACGGGTATATAAAGCGTTAAAGGGTATACTAGATTCGTCGGAAAGTATGTAACAGGCAGAAGGAAGCGTTTCCGACCCCATAAAGTATATATATTCTTGATCAGGATGACTAGCCGAGTCGATCTAGCCATGTCCGTCTGTCCGTCTGTCCGTAAGAACGCTGAGATCTCGAAAACTATAAGAGCTACAATACTGGGATTAGGCATGCAGATTCCTGAGATTCCTGCGCAGCGCAAGTTTGTTTCAGCAGAGTGCCACGCCTACTCTAACGCCCACAAACCGCCCAAAGCTGTGGCTTCTACAGTTTTGATGCTAGAATAATGATTTTAACTGAAATGTATTGTTCTCATCAATACCTATCGATTGACCCAAAAAAAAGTATGCCACGCCCACTTTAACGCCCACAAAGCGTTCTTAAACTTCAAAAAATTGTAAATATGAACGTGAATATCTCGGAAACTATTAAAGAAAGAGAGTTGGGATCTCAGATTTAGATTCCGTAGCCTTGTACACACCACAATTTTCATGCTATATGAAAAATTTTAACTGAAATGTGTTGGTCTCGTATTGATAATACCTATCGATTGACCCAAAAAAAATTTGCCACGCCCACTCTAACGCTTAAATCACTCTACCGCCGGTTGGTGGCGCATTTCAATCTCGCTTTGCTGCTTGCTTATCTCCATTTCCCTTTGGTCCTTTTAGCTGAGTAACGGGTATCTAATAGTCAAGGTACTCGACTATAGCGTTCTTCCTTGTTTTTTTTATATGTAACGTGTGGCTCCCCACGCCGTGGGGAGTAACATAATTATATAAAGTTATTTTCTAAGTATAGTAACTGTATACAATTTTTTCTGCAAGGTTAATTTAATGATATATCTGATATATACTTTTTATTATATTCTTTTTTATCGAACCAGAAAATATTGATATTATTTAATGTTTTTTTTTAGATATATATAGTATTTTTTTCAATTATGGTTCTTATCCTACACCCAAAAAAAAATCTTCGAGTGTCAATTTGATAAGTATGGGTGAAAATTACACTACACCTAGGATCAAAGTTTTGGGATCAATTTGATCCTAAGTGAGTGTCAAAAGTATACTACATTGTATGAAAAATCTTTTTGATCCTAATAAGTGTCATTTTGACCAAATCCAGGGTCTCGTCGATACCAATAATTGTATTTTCATTTTCGAAATTCGAACTGCGCCTATCGTGCAAGCAAGCGCAGTTATCGATAAATCATTGTGAGCTCGATATTGCGTAAATCAGACAAATATTTCAGTGAAAGGTGCTAGTGTTTATTGAATCAGGTAAGTACATCCCTAATAATATAATATGTAATATGTAATGTACTTTGCGGTTACATACATACATATTTACGCAGGAATGTGTATCTATTCGTTACAGCGATCTTCGAATTCATAGATTCACACTGCATATATATATAAATGTAAGCATGTAAGCACTGGCGGTGACATCGCTTGCAATTTTTGAATGCAATATTTTTTTTTCTCATTTAAGTTCACTATGGAGGACAACGTTTCTATGCAGATGGCCCGCCTATCCACGTATGTACACCTGGTCGACGGCAGCAAATTTATAAAATTAAAAATATACATATAACTTCAATAAAAAAGCCAAATTTGTATTAAAAAAAATGAAAAATAAATTATTGGTCTTTTTTTGGGTGTGAAATCAACAATTTATTCGATTCATATTGATACTAAAATCGTATCAAGTTGACCCTAAAAGTGGCCATGTTATACCCCGAATGAGTATCAAATTACTGCGAAATATTGTCAATGTGACCACATATTCTTACTAAAAAATGCCAATGCGTAGTGTCCTTTTGACACCAAAAACTGTCAAATTGATATTTTCGAAAATATCAAAATGACACCAAAATAGTGTCAATTAAATGTGCTTCGTATCAGAGATTTTTTGACACTCAATAGTATCACATTGCACCTAAATAATGGCATATTGATGACGATTTTTTTTTGGGTGTATGTATGGGCAATGCCCATTAGGCATACTTGAAATGTTGACAAGAAAAGTAAAATAAAAATGTTTAACCCATCTTTATAAACTATTTGTTTCCTCCTTTACTGCCAGAGTTTCTCTCCTTTTTCCGTTTCAGTATACCTCCTTTACTGCTAGAGTTTATGATATTATCTCTCTCTCCTCTTTCCGTTTCAGTATACGGACCAGTATATTTAAGGGCTAACTTATGCCCTGATTCGTTTATAAGTACAACTTTTCTCCTAACGATAAGCCTATATTTCCTACTTTCTATGATAAGAATTTCCTTATAATAATACCCATTACTCGTAGTGTAAAAGGTTTTACTAGATTTGTCGGAAGGTATAACAGGCAGAAATAAGCGTTTCCGACCCCATAAAGTATATATATTCTTGATCAGGATCACTAGCCGAGTCGATATAGCAATCTCCGTTTGTCCGTATGAACGCTAAGATCGCGGAAACTATAAAAGCTAGGTTTTTGGGATTTGGCATGCAGATTCCTGAGCATCTTGCGCAGCGCAAGTTTGTTTCAGTAGGGAGCCACGCCCACTCTAACGCCCACAAGCCGCCCAAAACTGTGGCCTCTGCAGTTTTTATGCTAGAATAAACATTTTAGCTGAAATGTATTAGACTCACCAATACCTATCGATTGACCCAAGAAAAGTTTGCCACGCCCACTTAAATGGCCACAAACCTTAAAAGAATCGTAATTATAAACGCGGATATCTGGGAAACTATCAAATATAGAGAAATTGGATTTCAGATTAAGTAAGTTTCAGATCAAAAAAAAGTTTATATATACTTTATGGGGTCGGAAACTCTTCCTTCTGCCTGTTACATACTTTCCGACAAATATAGTATACCCTTTTACTCTACGAGTAACGGGTATAAAAAGCGTTAAAGGGTCTGCAAATGTTGAAGGTGATCGAATACATTGTTTTCGTCGTTGTATCTAGTTGTGACTTTAGTTTTTCCTCCAAAAAGAATTCGGTATTTGCCAGATTGAAACGCGCCACCTACCGGCGGTAGACAGATTTAAGCGATATGGGCGTTAGAGTGGGCGTGTCAAATTTTTTGTTGTATCAATCGAAAGGTATGACGAGACCAATACATTTCAGTTTTTATCTAGAATGAAAATTTTGGGCGCCACAGGCTTGGGCGGTTTGTGGGCCTTAAGGCGTGACATATTCGCGTGACAAACTTGCGCTTCGTACAGGGCTACGGCATCTAAATCTTAGATCCCCATTCTCTATCTTTGATAGTTTCCGAGATATCCACATTCATATTTACGATTTTTTGAGGTTTGTGGGCGTGGCAAACTTTTTTTTGGGTCAATCGATAGGTACTGATGGAAACAACACATTTCAGCTAAAATTTGTATTCTAGCATCAAAACTGTAGGAACCACAGTTTTGGTCGGTTTGTGGGCGTTAGAGTGGGCGTGGCACTCTGTTCAAACAAACTTGCGCTGCGTAAGAAGCTCAGGAATCTGCATGCGAAATCTCAATAGCCTAGCTATATATATATAGTTTCCGAGCCATTAGTATGCTAATTAGTGACGGGCGGGGGCCATTTAATTTGTATGGGGGCGGGGGCCATTAATATGCAAATTGTCCCAGAATCCGACCTTAGCATCTTCTCCATTTAATTTGTAAGCGCCCCCCTTATATTAATATATATTAATTAATATGCAAATTATTCCAGAATCCGTCTTTCCCATCGACTCCTACACCCAAAAAAAAAAACCAAAAGTATACACTTAATAAGCGTTGTGTTAAAAGTATACTAAAGTTAGTATAAAAATGTAAGTATTAACTCAACACTAATTAGTTTCAACTGTATACTTTGTAGTGTAAGTGCTCTACCAAAGAGTATAAAGCGTAAACCTGTAGTGTTATTTTTAAACTAGTCATATTTGACTATTTAGTTTATAATTTATACTTTTGGTTTCAACAAAAACTTGAAGTAGTATAAAGAAAATGTAGTTTCAAGTTATTACAAAATAGTTTCATGCCAACACTTTATAGTATTAAGCTTATACTAATTATTATATGAGTGAGACTCAGTAGCATAAATAGTATACTGAATATTAAATAGTTTTTCATGGTGTGAAACTAGGACAATAGCGATTATTCGAACATATATTTTGGTGTAAAACCAGGACAATAGCGAGTATACGAACACAGAAAATGCTACCGGAGTTGGCGTTGCTTGACGCGTTAATTATTATTGCCTTCCGGACGATCTCGGACGACGCAGCGCTCGTCATTGCAGGCCAAGTTCCCCTATGTGAACTGGTGCAGGAGCCACAGAACCAAGACCGAGGTGAAGAAGAGTGCCAGGATGCAGAGCGTCGACAACTGGCAGGCAGCCTGGGACAACTCCAGCAAGGGACGCTGGACGCTGGGCGCAAGGGTAAATAGGAAGCACGGCCAGGTAGATTTCTACCGTACGCAGGCGCTAAGTGGACATGGTTGCTTCCGAAGCTTCCTTAAGCGCTTCGGGCACGACACGGAGAACGGTTTTCCAGAGTGCGGCAGTGGGATTGTTGAGGACGATCAGCATGTCCTATTTTAATGTCGCCGCTTCGGGTCTGATCGCCAAATGCTGATGAAGACCACCGGGGCAAGAGTTCGGCCAGCGACGGCAGCCTTCGCAGCGAGTGTACTGCGAACGCTGCGTCGCATCGAGAAGGAGAGGAGAGAAGCTACAGCCTAGGTGGCTACCATTGCGCTAAGCAATACCTTGCGGTGATACCGCGCAATCACGGCCCCTACTCTTGTTGCGTGTACTTATTTTAGTCTGCATATACGTGTTAGGTAAAGGAATATAAAAAAAAACACGAAGGAGCTAAAAACATGTGTTATGTGTGTTGCGCAAAATATGAATATTTGTGAAATAATATGTGAAATAGAAATAAAAGAAAAACAACATACAACTTGATTTTATTGGGTTTGGGATACCACGAAAAACAAAATAGTATAAATTTTATACTACAGGCAACGGGGAAATCGTATAAGTTTTATACGAAATAGTATAAAATGTATACTAACGATTTCGATAAATAGCTTAAAAAGTATACTACGGCCCTCTAGATTAGTATAAAATGTATACGAAATAGTATAAAACGGAGACTACATAGGATAGCTTTTATACTAAATAGTATAAAAAGTAAACTATCAGCATAAATTTCAGTACACTGAGTGAGTATAAATTGTATACTGGTTAGTTTAACTTTGATAACTTCGAAAGTTTCAGTTTAATACTTTGGGTGTCATAAGGTTAATACGCATCTTATCAAGATATTTTTGACACTCAATAGTTTAGTTTTAATGTACGAATAGTTTAGTTTCTATGATCATTTTTTTTGGGTGTAAATAAAATATTAAAAAACATTTTTTTTTTAAATGTTCATTTATAATAGGTTTCTCTCTATGGCCAGATGATAATAACTTTAAAGGATATTGTAACTATAGTCAAATAAAGCCCCTAATACAGCCAAGATGTATTTTACAAGCGAACTTTCTGGTTTGATATAATTTATTGAATGTATCCGTTGGTTTTTCTACATTGATGATTATTACTAAAGAAAGCGCGATGGGCCGAGAGCGAAGCTGCCAGCAGAGCGATCAGCACTTATAAATATATATAATATATTGACATCGAAGACTCGCCGCTGCAGCTTTTAGTGTCCTACTCTCTTCTGCCTATAGGGTGAGCACTGAGGAATTTAAGACATACCAAACGAAATTAAAAACAAGGAAGAACGCTATAGTCGAGTACCTCGACTATCATATACCCTAAAGGGACCAAAGGGAAATGGAGATATGCAAGCAGCAAAGTGAGATTGAAACGCGCCACCTACCGGCGGTAGACAGATTTAAGCGATATGGGCGTTAGAGTGGGCGTGGCAAATTTTTTGTTGTATCAATCGAAAGGTATTGACGAGACCAATACATTTCAGTTAAAATTTTTTATCTAGAATGAAAATTGTGGGCGCCACAGGCTTGGGCGGTTTGTGGCCCTTAAGGCGTGACATATTTGCGTGACAAACTTGCGCTGCGTACAAGGCTACGGCATCTAAGTCTGAGATCCCCATTCTCTATCTTTGATAGTTTCCGAGATATCCACGTTCATATTTACGATTTTTTGAAGTTTGAGGGCGGTTTGTGGGCGTGGCAAACTTTATTTTGGGTCAATCGATAGGTACTGATGAGAACAACACATTTCAGCTAAAATTTGTATTCGCATCAAAACTGTAGGAACCACAGTTTTGGTCGGTTTGTGGGCGTTAGAGTGGGCGTGGCACTCTGTTAAAGCAAACTTGCGCTGCATAAGAAGCTCAGAAATCTGCATGCCAAATCTCAATAGCCTAGCTCTTACAGTTTCCGAGCCGTTAGTATGCTAATTAGTGACGGGCGGGGGCCATTTAATTTGTATGGGGGCGGGGGCCATTAATATGCAAATTGTCCCAGAATCCGACCTTAGCATCTTCTCCATTTAATTTGTAAGGGGGCGGGGTATATTAATATGCAAATTATTCCAGAATCCGTCTTTCCCATCGACTCCAAAAAAGCATCACATACCCATTATCCGTAAATAAAATATTAAAAACCTTTTTTTTTTTTTTAATGTTCTTTTATAATAGGTTTCTCTCTATGGCCAGATGATAATAACTTCAAAGGATATTGTAACTATAGTCAAATAGAGCCCCTAATACAGCCAAGATGTATTTTACAAGCGCACTTTTTGGTTTGATATAATTTATTGAATGTATCCGTTGGTTTTTCGTCATTGATGATTATTACTAAAGAAAGCGCGATGGGCCGAGAGCGAAGCTGCCAGCAGAGCGATCAGCACTTATAAATGTATATAATATATTGACAACGAAGACTCGCCGCGGCATCTTTTAGTGTCCTACTCTCATCTGCCTATAGGGTGAGCATTGAGGAATTTAAGACATACCAAACGAAATTAAAAACAAGGAAGAACGCTATAGTCGAGTACCTCGACTATCATATACCCTAAAGGGACCAAAGGGAAATGGAGATATGCAAGCAGCAAAGTGAGATTGAAGCGCGCCACCTACCGGCGGTAGACAGATTTAAGCGATATGGGCGTTAGAGTGGGCGTGGCAAATTTTTTGTTGTATCAATCGAAAGGTATTGACGAGACCAATACATTTCAGTTAAAACTTTTTATCTAGAATGAAAATTGTTGGCGCCACAGGCCTGGGCGGTTTGTGGGCCTTAAGGCGTGACATATTCGCGAGACAAACTTGCGCTGCGTACAAGGCTACGGCATCTAAGTCTGAGATCCCAATTCTTTATCTTTGATAATTTCCGAGATATCCACATTCATATTTACGATTTTTTGAAGTTTGTAGGCGGTTTGTGGGCGTTAAAGTGGGCGTGGCAAACTTTTTTTTGGGTCAATCGATAGGTATTGATGAGAACAATTCCTTTCAGTTAAAATGTTTACTCTAGCATCCAAACTGTAGGAGCCACAGTTTTGGGCGGTTTGTGGGCGTTAGAGTGGGCGTGGCACTCTGCTGAAACAAACTTGCGCTGCGCAGGAATCTCAGGAATATGCATCCTTAATCCCAGTATTGTAGCTCTTAAAGTATCCGAGATCTCAGCGTTCATACGGACAGACGGACAGACGGTCAGACGGACAGACGGACAGACGGACAGACGGACAGACGGACATAGCTAGATCGACTCGCCTAGTGATCCTGATCAAGATTATATATACTTTATGGGGATTTTTTTAAGTTTGTGGGCGTTATGTTGGGCGTGGCAATCTTTTTTTTAGGTCAATCGATAGGTATTGAGGAGAACAATACATTTCAGTAAAAAATTTTTTGGACCGCCTAGTGAACGTAACACAAATTAGGAAAGGCAAGAGTCAGGAGAAGGATGTCACCAAAACCTTTAAAAGAAAAAACTTGATTAAAAAGGGCGCTCTCAAATGCAGTTTTTATACCCGTTACTCGTAGAGTAAAAGGGTATACTAGATTCGTCGGAAAGTATATAACAGGCAGCAGGAAGCGTTTCCGACCCCAAAAAGTATATATATTCTTGATCAGGATCACTAGCCGAGTCGATCTAGCCATGTCCGTCTGTCCGTCTGTCCGTCTGTCTGTCCGGATGAACGCTGAGATCTTGGAAACTATAAGAGCTAGGCTATTGAGATTTAACGTGCAGATTCCTGAGCTTCTTACGCAGCGCAAGTTTATTTCAGTAGGGTGCCACGCCCACTTTTACGCCCACAAACCGCCCACAAACTTCAAAAAATCGTAAGTATGAACGTGGATATCTCGGAAACTATCAAGGATAGAGAATTGGGATCTCAAATTTAGATTCCGTAGCCTTATGCGCAGCGCAAGTTTGTTACGCGAATATGCCACGCCCACTCTAACGCCCACAAACCGCCCAAGTCTGTGGCGCCCACAATTTTCAATCTAGATACAAAATTTTAACTGAACTGTATTGGTCTCGTCAATACTTATCGATTGACCAAAAAAAAATTTGCCACGCCCACCCTAACGCCCATAACGCTTAAATCTGTCTACCGCCGGTAGGTGACGCATTTCAATCTCGCTTTGCTGTTTGCTTATCTCCATTTCCCTTTGGTCCCTTTAGTTGAGTAACGGGTATCTGATAGTCGAGGCTACTCGAATATAGCGTTCTCCCTTGTTATACCCGTTACTCGTAGAGTAAAAGGTTATACTAGATTCGTCGGAAAGTATGTAACAGCAGAAGGAAGCGTTTCCGACCCCATAAAGTATATATATATTCTTGATCAGGATGACTAGCCGAGTCGATCTAGCCATGTCCGTCTGTCCGTAAGAACGCTGAGATCTCGAAAACTATAAGAGCAACAATACTGGGATTAGGCATGCAGATTCCTGAGACTCCTGCGCAGCGCAAGTTTGTTTCAGCAGAGTGCCACGCCTACTCTAACGCCCACACACCGCCCAGAACTGTGGCTCCTACAGTTTTGATGCTAGAATAACGATTTTAACTCAAATGTATTGTTCTCATCAATACCTATCGATTGACCCAAAAAAAGTTTGCCACGCCCAAGATAGATTAAAAGATTAAAGATAGAGAGTTGGGATCTCAGATTTAGATTCCGTAGCCTTGTACGCAGCGCAAGTTCTTTACTCGAATATGCTACGCCCACTCTGACGCCCACAAACCGCCTAAACCTGTGGCGCCCACATTTTTCATGCTATATGAAAAATTTTAACTGAAATGTATTGGTCTCGAATTGATAATACCTATCGATTGATCCAAAAAAAATTTGCCACGCCCGATCTAACGCTCATAACGCTTAAATCACTCTACCGCCGGTAGGTGGCGCATTTCAATCACGCTTTGCTGCTTGCTTATCTCCATTTCTTTTTGGTCCCTTTAGCTGAGTAACGGGTATCTGATAGTCGAGGTACTCGACTATAGCGTTCTTCCTTGTTTAACATTTTTTTTTCCGATTATTCCTATGGGAGCTATAAGATATAGTTGTCCGATCCGGCTGGTTCCGACTTATATACTACCTGCAAAAGATATAAGACTTTTGGGAAAGTTTCAGCCCGATAGCTTTAAAACTGAGAGACTAGTTTGCGTAGAAACGGACGGACAGACGGACATGGCTACACCCAACAAAAAATCTTCGAGTGTCAATTTGATAAGTGTGGGACCAATTTGATCCTAAGTGAGTGTCAAAAGTATACTACATTGTATGAAAAATCTTTTTGATCCTAATTAGTGTCATTTTGACCAACTCCAGGGACTCGTCGATACCAATAATTGTATTTTTATTTTCGAAATTCGAACTGCGCCTATCGTGCAAGCAAGCGCAGTTATCGATAAATCATTGTGAGCTCGACATTGCGTAAAAGAGACAAATATTTCAGTGCAAGGTGCTAGTGTTTATTGAATCAGGTAAGTACATCCCTAATAATATAATATGTAATTTGTAATGTACTTTGCGGTTACATACATACATATTTACGCAGGAATGTGTATCTATTCGTTACAGCGATCTTCGAATTCATAGATACACACTGCATATATATATAAATGTAAGCATTTAAGCACTGACGGTGACATCGCTTGCAATTTTTGAATGCAATATTTTTTTTCTCATTTAAGTTCACTATGGAGGACAACGTTTCTATGCAGATGGCCCGCCTATCCACGTATGTACACCTGGTCGACGGCAGCAAATTTATAAAATTAAAAATATACATATAACTTCAATTAAAAAGCCAAATTTGTATTAAAAAAAATGAAAATTAAATTATTGGTCTTTTTTTGGGTGTGAAATCAACAATTTATTCGTTTCATATTGATACTAAAATCGTATCAAGTTGACCCTAAAATGGCCATGTTATACCCCGAATGAGTATCAAATTACTGCGAAATATTGTCAATGTGACCACATATTCTTACTAAAAAATGCCAATGCGTAGTGTCCTTTTGACACCAAAAAGTGTCAACTTGATATTTTCGAAAATATCAAAATGACACCAAAATAGTGTCAATTAGATGTGCTTCGTATCAGAGATTTTTTGACACTCAATAGTTTTACATTGACACCTAAGTAATGGCATATTGATGACGATTTTTTTTTCGGTGTAGATCGACTAGTCTAGTGATGCTGATCAAGAATATATATACTTTATGGGGTCGGAAACGTCTCCTTCACTGCGTTTCAAACTTCTGACTGAAATCATTATACCCTCTGCAAGGGTATAAGAATGTCATTTCCAAGCTTAAGAGGTTTTATGTTAAAAAAAACACCGAAGCTATAATTTGTTTCTTATTATTTTCCCACCAATTTCCGATCGTCCCTATGGCAGCTATTTGATATAGTCGTCCGATTTTGATAAAATTAAATTCCAAATTCAGAATGAATTAAAAAATGTTATTTCCAAGCGTAGGAGGTTATATGTTAAAAAACACCGAAGTTATAATTTGTTTCATATTATTTTCCCACCGATTTTACGATCGTTCCTATGGCAGCTATATGATATAGTCGTCCGATTTTGATAAAATTAAATTCGAAATTCAGAATGAATTAAAAAATGTTATTTCCAAGCGTAGGAGGTTATATCTTAAAAAACACCGAAGTTATAATTTGTTTCATAATATTTTGCCACCAATTTTCCGATCGTCCCTATGGCAGCTATATGATATAGTCGTCCGAATATGATAAAATTAAATTCAAAATTCAGAACTAATCAAAAATTTTATTTCCAATTTTACGATCGATCCTTTGGCAGCTATATGATATAGTCGTCCGATTATGATAAAATTAAATTCAAAATTCAGAACTAATTAAAATTTTTATTTCCAATTTTACGATCGTTCCTTTGGCAGCTTTATGATATAGTCGTCCGATTTTCATAAAATTAAATTCGAAATTCAGAATGAATTAAAAAATGTTATTTCCAAGCGTAGGAGGTTATATGTTAAGGACCACCAAAGCTATAATTTGTTTCATATTATTTTCCCACCAATTTTACGATCGTTCCTATGGCAGCTATATGATATAGTCTTCCGATTTTGATGAAATTAAATTCGAAATTCAGAACTAATTAAAAAATGTTATTTCCTAGCGTAGGAAGTTATATGTTAAGGAACACCGAAGCTATAATTTGTTTCATATTATTTTCCCACCAATTTTACGATCGTTCCTATGGCAGCTATATGATATAGTCTTCCGATTTTGATGAAATTAAATTCGAAATTCAGAACTAATTAAAAAATGTTATTTCCTAGCGTAGGAAGTTATATGTTAAGGAACACCGAAGCTATAATTTGTTTCATATTATTTTCCCACCAATTTTACGATCGTTCCTATGGCAGCTATATGATATAGTCTTCCGATTTTGATAAAATTTAATTCGAAATTCAAAACTAATTAAAAAATGTTATTTCCAAGGAAAGGAGGTAATACGTTAAAAAACACCAAAGATATAATTTTTCAACAATTTTTTTCCGATTATTCCTATGGGAGCTATAAGATATAGTTGTCCGATCCGGCTGGTTCCGACTTATATACTACCTGCAAAAGATATAAGACTTTTGGGAAAGTTTCAGCCCGATAGCTTTAAAACTGAGAGACTAGTTTGCGTAGAAACGGACGGACAGACGGACATGGCTACACCCAACAAAAAATCTTCGAGTGTCAATTTGATAAGTGTGGGACCAATTTGATCCTAAGTGAGTGTCAAAAGTATACTACATTGTATGAAAAATCTTTTTGATCCTAATTAGTGTCATTTTGACCAACTCCAGGGACTCGTCGATACCAATAATTGTATTTTTATTTTCGAAATTCGAACTGCGCCTATCGTGCAAGCAAGCGCAGTTATCGATAAATCATTGTGAGCTCGACATTGCGTAAAAGAGACAAATATTTCAGTGCAAGGTGCTAGTGTTTATTGAATCAGGTAAGTACATCCCTAATAATATAATATGTAATTTGTAATGTACTTTGCGGTTACATACATACATATTTACGCAGGAATGTGTATCTATTCGTTACAGCGATCTTCGAATTCATAGATACACACTGCATATATATATAAATGTAAGCATTTAAGCACTGACGGTGACATCGCTTGCAATTTTTGAATGCAATATTTTTTTTCTCATTTAAGTTCACTATGGAGGACAACGTTTCTATGCAGATGGCCCGCCTATCCACGTATGTACACCTGGTCGACGGCAGCAAATTTATAAAATTAAAAATATACATATAACTTCAATTAAAAAGCCAAATTTGTATTAAAAAAAATGAAAATTAAATTATTGGTCTTTTTTTGGGTGTGAAATCAACAATTTATTCGTTTCATATTGATACTAAAATCGTATCAAGTTGACCCTAAAATGGCCATGTTATACCCCGAATGAGTATCAAATTACTGCGAAATATTGTCAATGTGACCACATATTCTTACTAAAAAATGCCAATGCGTAGTGTCCTTTTGACACCAAAAAGTGTCAACTTGATATTTTCGAAAATATCAAAATGACACCAAAATAGTGTCAATTAGATGTGCTTCGTATCAGAGATTTTTTGACACTCAATAGTTTTACATTGACACCTAAGTAATGGCATATTGATGACGATTTTTTTTTCGGTGTAGATCGACTAGTCTAGTGATGCTGATCAAGAATATATATACTTTATGGGGTCGGAAACGTCTCCTTCACTGCGTTTCAAACTTCTGACTGAAATCATTATACCCTCTGCAAGGGTATAAGAATGTCATTTCCAAGCTTAAGAGGTTTTATGTTAAAAAAAACACCGAAGCTATAATTTGTTTCTTATTATTTTCCCACCAATTTCCGATCGTCCCTATGGCAGCTATTTGATATAGTCGTCCGATTTTGATAAAATTAAATTCCAAATTCAGAATGAATTAAAAAATGTTATTTCCAAGCGTAGGAGGTTATATGTTAAAAAACACCGAAGTTATAATTTGTTTCATATTATTTTCCCACCGATTTTACGATCGTTCCTATGGCAGCTATATGATATAGTCGTCCGATTTTGATAAAATTAAATTCGAAATTCAGAATGAATTAAAAAATGTTATTTCCAAGCGTAGGAGGTTATATCTTAAAAAACACCGAAGTTATAATTTGTTTCATAATATTTTGCCACCAATTTTCCGATCGTCCCTATGGCAGCTATATGATATAGTCGTCCGAATATGATAAAATTAAATTCAAAATTCAGAACTAATCAAAAATTTATATGATATAGTCGTCCGATTATGATAAAATTAAATTCAAAATTCAGAACTAATTAAAATTTTTATTTCCAATTTTACGATCGTTCCTTTGGCAGCTTTATGATATAGTCGTCCGATTTTCATAAAATTAAATTCGAAATTCAGAATGAATTAAAAAATGTTATTTCCAAGCGTAGGAGGTTATATGTTAAGGACCACCAAAGCTATAATTTGTTTCATATTATTTTCCCACCAATTTTACGATCGTTCCTATGGCAGCTATATGATATAGTCTTCCGATTTTGATGAAATTAAATTCGAAATTCAGAACTAATTAAAAAATGTTATTTCCTAGCGTAGGAAGTTATATGTTAAGGAACACCGAAGCTATAATTTGTTTCATATTATTTTCCCACCAATTTTACGATCGTTCCTATGGCAGCTATATGATATAGTCTTCCGATTTTGATAAAATTTAATTCGAAATTCAAAACTAATTAAAAAATGTTATTTCCAAGGAAAGGAGGTAATAAGTTAAGAAACACCAAAGATATAATTTTTCAACAATTTTTTTCCGATTATTCCTATGGGAGCTATAAGATATAGTTGTCCGATCCGGCTGGTTCCGACTTATATACTACCTGCAAAAGATATAAGACTTTTGGGAAAGTTTCAGCCCGATAGCTTTAAAAGTGAGAGACTAGTTTGCGTAGAAACGGACGGACAGACGGACAGACGGACAGGGCTAGATCGACTCGTCTAGTGATGCTGATCAAGAATATATATACTTTATGGGGTCGGAAACGTCTCCTTCACTGCGTTGCAAACTTCTGACTGAAATCATTATACCCTCTGCAAGGGTATAAAAAAACACCGAAGCTATAATTTGTTTCTTATTATTTTCCCACCAATTTTCCGATCGTCCCTATGGCAGCTATATGATATAGTCGTCCGATTTTGATAAAATTAAATTCGAAATTCAGAATGAATTAAAAAATGTTATTTCCAAGCGTAGGAGGTTATATGTTAAAAAACACCGAAGTTATAATTTGTTTCATATTATTTTCCCACCGATTTTACGATCGTTCCTATGGCAGCTATATGATATAGTCGTCCGATTATGATAAAATTAAATTCAAAATTCAGAACTAATTAAAAATTTTATTTCCAATTTTACGATTGTTCTTTTGGCAGCTATATGATATAGTCGTCCGATTTTCATAAAATTAAATTCGAAATTCAGAATAAATTAAGAAATGTTATTTCCAGGCGTAGGAGGTTATATGTTAAAAAACACCGAAGTTATAATTTGTTTCATATTATTTTCCCACCGATTTTACGATCGTTCCTATGATGATATCCTATATGATATAGTCGTCCGATTATGATAAAATTAAATTCAAAATTCAAAACTAATTAAAAATTTTATTTCCAATTTTACGATCGTTCCTTTGGCAGTTATATGATATAGTCCTCCGATTTTGATAAAATTAAATTCGAAATTCAAATTGAATTAAAAAATGTTATTTCCAAGCGTAGGAGGTTATATGTTTAAAAACGCCGAAGTTATACTTTGTTTCATATTATTTTCCCACCGATTTTACGATCGTTCCTATGGCAGCTATATGATATAGTCGTCCGATTTTGATAAAATTTAATTCGAAATTCAGAACTAATTAAAAAATGTTATTTCCAAGCGAAGGAGGTTATATGTTAAGGAACACCGAAGCTATAATTTGTTTTATATTATTTTCCCACTAATTTTACGATCGTTCCTATGGCAGCTATATGATATAGTCTTCCGATTTTGATAAAATTAAATTCAAAATTCAGAACTAATTAAAAAATGTTATTTCCAAGCGTAGGAGGGTATATGTTAAGGAACACCGAAGCTATAATTTGTTTCATATTATTTTCCCACCAATTTTACGATCGATCCTATAGCAGCTATATGATGTAGTCGTCCGATTTTGATAAAACTTAATTCGAAATTCAAAACTAATTAAAAAAATGTAATTTCAAAGCTTAAGAGGTTTTATGTTAAAACAAGAAAGGAAGTTAGCTTCGGCAAGCCGAAGCTTATATACCCTTGCAGCTATAATTATTAAATTTAAAAACACAAAAAATGATATTCCCAATAGTATAAGATAATATGTCAAAAAACACCGAAGCTATAATTTTTTTCATATTATTTTCCTACCAATTTTCCGATCGTTCCTATGGCAGCTATATGATATAGTCGTCCGATTTTGATAAAATTAAATTCGAAACTCAGAACTAATTAAAAAATGTTATTTCCAAGCGTAGGAGGTTATATGTTAAAAAACACCGAAGCTATAATTTGTTTCATATTATTTTCCTACCAATTTTGCGATCGTTCCTATGGCAGCTCTATGACATAGTCGTCCGATTTTGATAAAATTTAATTCGAAATTCAGAACTAATTAAAAAATGTTATTTCCAAGCGTTGGAGGTTATATGTTGAAAAACACCGAAGCTATAATTTTTTTCATATTATTTTTCCACAAATTTTCCGATCGTTCCTATGGCAGCTATATGATATAGTCGTCCGATTTCGATAAAATTTAATTCAAAATTCAAAATTATTTAAAAATTGTTATTTCCAAGCTTAGGAGTTTATATGCTAAAAAACACCAAAGATATAATTTTTTTTCATTTTTTTGTCCGATTATTCCTATGGGAGCTATAAGATTTAGTTGTCCGATCCGGCTGGTTCCGACTTATATACTACCTGCAAAAGATATAAGACTTTTGGGAAAGTTTTAGCCCGATAGCTTTAAAACTGAGAGACTAGTTTGCGTAGAAACGGACGGACAGACGGACAGACGGACAGACGGACATGGCTAGATCGACTCGTCTAGTCATGCTGATCAAGAATATATATACTTTATGGGGTCGGAAACGTCTCCTTCACTGCGTTGCAAACTTCTGACTGAAATCAATATACCCTCTGCAAGGGTATAAAAAAACACCGAAGCTATAATTTGTTTCATATTATTTTCTCACCAATTTTCCGATCGTCCCTATGGCAGCTATATGATATAGTCGTCCGATTTTGATAAAATTTAATTCGAAATTCAGAACTAATTAAAAAATGTTATTTCCAAGCGTAGGAGGTTATATGTTAAGAAACACCGAAGCTATAATTTGTTTAATATTATTTTCCCACCAATTTTACGATCGTTCCTATAGCAGCTATATGATGTAGACGTCCGATTTTGATAAAACTTAATTCGAAATTCAAAACTAATTAAAAAAAATGTCATTTCCAAGCTTAAGAGGACTTATGTTAAAAAAAAACACCGAAGCTATAATGTGTTTCATATTATTTTCCCACCAATCGTACGATCGTTCCTATAGCAGCTATATGATGTAGACGTCCGATTTTGATAAAACTTAATTCGAAATTCAAAACTAATTAAAAAAATGTCATTTCCAAGCTTATGAGGTTTTATGTTAAAAAAAAATACCGAAGCTATAATTTGTTTCATATTATTTTCTCACCAATTTTCCGATCGTCCCTATGGCATCGATTTTGATAAAATTTAATTCGAAATTCAGAACTAATTAAAAAATGTTATTTCCAAGCGTAGGAGGTTATATGTTAAGGAACACCGAAGCTATAATTTGTTTCATATTATTTTCCCACCAATTTTACGAACGTTCCTATGGCAGCTATATGATATAGTCCTTCGATTTTGATAAAATTAAATTCGAAATTCAGAACTAATTAAAAAATGTTATTTCCAAGCGTAGGAGGTTATATGTTAAGGAACACCGAAGCTATAATTTATTTCATATTATTTTCCCACCAATTTTACGATCGTTCCTATGGCAGCTATATGATATAGTCTTCCGATTTAGATAAAATTTAATTCGAAATTCAAAACTAATTAAAAAATGTTATTTCCAAGGAAAGGAGGTAATAAGTTAAAAAACACCAAATATATAATTTTTTAACATTTTTTTTTCCGAATATTCTAATGGGAGCTATAAGATATAGTTGTCCGATCCGGCTGGTTCCGACTTATATACTACCTGCAAAAGATATAAGACTTTTGGGAAAGTTTCAGCCCGATAGCTTTAAAACTGAGAGACTAGTTTGCGTAGAAACGGACGGACAGACGGACATGGCTAGATCGACTCGTCTAGTGATGCTGATCAAGAATATATATACATTATGGGGTCGGAAACGTCTTCTTCACTGCGTTGCAAACTTCTGACTGAAATCATTATACCCTCTGCAAGGGTATATCAAATTATAGCTTCGGTGTTTTTTGACATATTATCTTATACTATTGGGAATATCATTTTTTGTGTTTTGAAATTTAATAATTATAGCTGCAAGGGTATACAAGCTTCGGCATGCCGAAGTTAACTTCCTTTCTTGTTTTTATTTTAATTTCTTTGTGCACCACAAGACTCTTCTTTTTTAAATTGCTTTACAGTTAGACCATGCCACATTCAGTGCGGGTGAACACTACAAAGAATAAGATTTTTCGACTAGTGAAACTCTTAGCCAATCTGAGTACTAGGCTTTACCCTTTAGATACTTTACCGTAAAAATATACCGTCGAATTCAAGTCATATGCGTGTAGCTTGGAACTGATTTAATCATACTTATAACAAGGAAGAACGCTATAGTCGAGTACCTCGACTATCAGATACCCGTTACTCAGCTAAAGGGGCCAAAGGGAAATGGAGATATGCAAGCAGCAAAGCTAGATTGAAATGCGCCACCTATCGGCGGTAGACATATTTAAGCGTTATGGGCGTTAGAGTGGCCTGGGCAAAGTTTTTTTTGAAACAATCGATAGGTATTGACAAGACCGATACATTTCAGTTAAAATTTGTTATCTAACATGAAAATTGTGGGCGCCACAGGCTTGGGCGGCTTGTGGGCGTTAGAGTGGGCGTGGAATATTCGCGCTGCGCTCAAGCCTACGGAATCTAAATCTGAAATCCCATTTCTCTATCTTTGATATTTTCCGAGATATCCGCGTTCATATTTACGATTTTTTGAAGTTTGTGGGCGGTTTGTGGGCGTTCAAGTGGGCGTGGCAAACATTTTTTTGGGTCAATCGATAGGTATTGATGAGAACAATTCCTTTCAGTTAAAATTTTTACTCTAGCATCCAAACTGTAGGAGCAAAAGTTTTGGGCGGTTTGTGGGCGTTAGAGTGGGCCTGGCACTCTGCTGAAACAAACTTGCGCTGCGTAAGAAGCTTAGGAATCTGCACGCTAAATCTCAATAGCCTAACTCTTATAGTTTCCGAGATCTCAGCGTTCATCCGGACGGACAGACAGACAGACACACGAACAGACGGACATGGCTAGATCGACTCGGCTAGTGATCCTGATCAAGAATATATATACTTTATGGGGTCGGAAACGCTTCCTTCTGCCTGTTACATACTTTCCTTTTACTCTACGAGTAACGGGTATAATCATATCGTCTGAAATGTGAATGAATAAATCGCTGATAGTTCTTGTTCTTTTGTATTTTGGTTGGCTTCACCCTTTGTAAATGATCTTAATGCGTATGCCACTGGGAGTTGGAGTCAATTTATGTTTTAAGTTAAAACTGTTCGACAGTTTGACAGTCAGCTGTCCATTCGAGTTTTTCATCATTCTTACATAATCTTGTTATGTGACGCCAATAGGGTGCACAATTTCTTACGAAAAGTAAATAAAAATTGCAGAATGCAACAAAGCATGTTTAGCTTGTACGCCCTCGTTAATATACGAATCATCTAGGAGTCTGCGTAAATTTTCTATTTGTGTTTTACATATTTTTTGCCATTTTTGCTTTTACCACGTTGGATGGTTCACTGACTATAGTCTGCAATTTTTGTATAAAAGCATTGATAGTGGTCTCATTTTGTATAGAGAAGATCCTATTATTTTGGGCTTTATTACCTCAAAAGCTATATCGTCAAATGCGACTTATGTCAGGTAAACTAATTTCAAAGCTGTCAAAAATCTTTAAAGGTGAAGCTTTTGTCCATTAAATTCTGCGATGGCAGAATTGAATTGTCTTTTATGTATGCCCGTTGGGCAACTGCGTCTGCACTAATATTCTTGCTTCGTTAAAAGATATTGTCTCAGTTTGAATTACCCTACTCTAAAATTTGTTAGATTTGTCAAAGGCTTTTTTTGAAAAATTATTTTTGCAGTTACTATTAGTTTTGTTAGAAAAACTTTAAGAATAAAAAAATTTTAGTTTTCAAAACGTGAAAAAAAGTTTTTAAAGTATATTTGCATAAAAATTTGGCATTTCCAATAAGTTCTAAGTGATTTAAAAAATGTGTTGTATCATTCAAACGGAACTTGAATGAGCTTTCCATTGTTGCCAAAATGAACATTAAGTAAGTTCACACAGAATATACAGTACACTCCTTAACGTTATAATATACGCTGAATTTTTCAGTGCAGATAGAGCCTGCTGGTTTAGTGTTCTTTTGATAATAAAACACAGAATTGGATCCCAGGATTTTGTGCTGATATCGACGTTTTTAAGGGTACTCAAAGTCTTTCGCACTGTATCATGTAGTGCTCGGATCTGTTGTGCAGACCCGTTAATGGGCATATAATCAACGATTTCTCCTATTGCAGCAAAGACTAATATTTTGCCGTTTTTATACCTGGCCTTTAGTTGTTGCTAGGTTTCGTCGTATCCGCCTTGTGAGATGGCTGTATCTGTCAAAATGTTTCTTGCGTCAACCCAGATTGAGCCTTGTAGAATATGCAGCTTCTGGCTGACTGAGTATGGTTCATTAAGCACCAAATCCACAAATAAGTTGTGAAACCGGGGCCAATCAGATATTCGCCATCAAACTCGAGAGAACGGTAAAGATAGATATAGGCTCATTGAAGCGTCGTTTTCTCGAAGCATGCTCATGATACATTCTTCATATAAGGTCTGAAATTGATTAATTTCTTTTTTGGCGGCTGCCTCTGCCCCAGGCGTATTAGTGAGATGATCATGGGCCTGTCTCAATAATTCCCTTTGAACCTCCAGGTGTTTTTGTAGGGCTGGGGTGACCGTGAGCGCATTGGACGCCAGAATTAGAGGTGATTCTAATTCGTTACATCGTCTATTCAGTTGACGGATATCCGTGTCGATCGCTCTTGATTTGCTTTACTAACGGGTCCTTTGGGTTGTTCAGGACTCGCCGAGTTGACATAATGTGATAAGCTAAGACTCGTGTTTTGGAAACGAAGAATCCTGTGGTGCAGGATGAAGCTGTGTGTCCTGGGAAGCCGGATGAACCTGTGAATCCTGTGAGGCTGGATTATGCTGACGATCCTGTGAAGCTGGACAAAGCTGCGTACCCTGCGAAGCTGGATGGGCTATGGTTTCCAGGACGGGTGGATGTAATGTGAACTTAACGGCACCTCTCACCAGTAACAGGTTCAGCTTTTGGTAGGAAGGGGTTGCTTGAGTGTGATCCTTTGTTGGTAAAGAATCACGTCGGGGTCACCACTGTTTGTGCCTTACCGAAGTAGACACTTCTGGGTCACGCCGCGGGGCAAGGGGGTAGTGAAAGTAGAACCGCAAAGCTATAAGTTGCGTTGATAACTGATTAATTCTTAAATTTATACATGCTTATATATGTCGGCGATTGGTATATCTCAGTGTATAAGGAATGCTAGTTTCTTGTGTCCTCTCTTGTGTCATCATATGTCCTGCTATTATGCAATATCATTGTTTCTCTCTGTTCGCCTTGCAAGGTACCGTTAGAACTGTTGCCTGTGCGGCGCTACAAAAACTGTAGCACGACACACAGCTGTGTTGCAGGCTTCGTGGATTTTGTCATGCCCTTTTTTAAAGGAACCGTTATAGCGAGGCGTCAGCGTTGTGGCGCTGTCGCCGTGTGTGGTTCGTAGGAACAGGATAGGCAGTTACAAGAACGAATAGTCACTCTCTGTAAATCGACGCCTGTGTTCAGAACGAAACGCACTCCGCTCTAATGGAACCCGAACGTAATTCGCCATCAGAAGTGGGATCTGGCCCTCAACCTACAACAATGTATGGACAATGGCGTGCCATCATGGAATTACAAAATAAAAATTTGATCGATCTTGTGCGAGCCATTAAAAGAACGGAACCTGATGCAGGGCAGAGCAAATCGGTGCACCTAGCCAAATTCAACCCAGACAAGGCAGGTGCCATCGCTTCATTGTGGTGAACGGTGGAAATTATATTAAAAGAAAATACGTTGAAAGGCAGTGCGTTGGTTGTCGCTTTAAGTTCAGCATTGGAGGGTAGCGCTTCACAATGGCTGTCCCAAGTGTGCTATGCTGATATAACCTGGCTCGAGTTCAAGGAATTGTTCATACAGCGCTTTGATACTTTAGAAACACCAGTAGCCATATTTCTAAATATGCTGAAAAAGCGACCGACTGAGGGCGAGTGTCTCGCGCTGCACGCAAGCCGCATTGTTACAGAACTAACGACGAAATGGCGTGAAATGGCAAAAGAAGAAATTGCTGTGTGACTCTCGCATTGCTGGCAAGCTTTGATAACCGTTTGCAGCGTTTAAGTTTCACATCAAATGTTCGAACCAGAAGCGATCTACAGTCCGAATTAAAAGCGATCATATTTAATAAAAGTAAAAGTGGCTTTGTAGAGCATCAATCTGAAGTTTATCCAAAACGACAAAAGCAATCTTCGATCGAGTTTCATTTTTGTGGAAATTTAGGCCACAAAATGTTTGAGTGCAGACTCAAGAAACAACAACATCACCTTGCGAATGACAAAGAGCGACATGTCAGACACGATGAACATCGACGTGAAAAATCAAATGTAACTTGCTACAAGTGCGGAGACTGGGGACACACATCTACCCAATGTACAAAGAAGGAAGCTGATAGGAACCAGACATTCAACCGGGAAAAACGAGTGGAGCAGTGCAGCGTTGCAGTACCTAAAGGAAGCATGAACCGCAGAGGACACATTTTTGAAGTCACCTTTGATTCAGGAGCGGAATGCTCACTGATGAAAGAAAAGCTAAGTGCTAAGTTTTCTGGTAAAAGATTAAACATTATCGTTATGTTAAAAGGCATAGGCAGTAATGGAATATGTAGTACTGTACAAGTTTTAAGTAACGTTAAGATTAATGTCAATTTTATTGAGATATTGTTTCATGTAATAGGCGATGATCACATGCAAAACGATATTGTCATTGGGCGTGAAATACTTAAGCAGGGTTTTGATATTGTCATTTCATCCAACAAATTTACAATTTCAAGAGCCAAAATAATTAATTTGTGTACCGGTTCTGACCCAGCCGATATTGATACCGAACTTGACGAAGAAAATAAAATAAAACTTAATTCATTGTTAGCAAAGTACTCAGATTGTTTTATAAAAGGCATTCCTTGTACTAAGGTTAAAGTTGGCGAAATGAAAATTAGATTGATTGATCCAAGAAAAACAGTTCAAAGAAGGCCATACCGATTAAGTCCATGCGAGCGAGATTTAGTTCGAGAGAAAATTGAGGAGCTGTTGAGTTGTAATATAATAAGACCAAGCTGTTCACCTTATGCAAGCCCTATTTTGTTGGTAAGGAAGAAAAATGGTTCGGATAGACTCTGCGTTGACTATAGAGAGATAAGTTCGAACACAGTCGCTGATAAATACCCGTTGGCACTCATACAGGAACAAATAGATAGACTTTGAGGAGCTAATTACTTTACATGTTTAGATATGGCCAGTGGATACTACCAAATTTCTGTGCATGCGGATTCTATTGAGTACACAGCGTTTGTGACGACAGATGTCCAGTATGAGTTTCTGTCTATGCCATTCGGGCTTAAAAACGCGCCTTCTGTTTTTCAACGCTTAGTAATGCAGGCGCTAGGGGATTTAGCAAATTCTTATGTTATTTGTTTGAAAGATTAGAGATTTTTTTAAATGTTCTGACAAAGACTGGTTTTTTATTCAACATTACAAAGTGTTCTTTCCTGAATAGATCGGTTCAATATTTAGGCTACAGTGTTAGTGCTGGTGAAATTCGTCCCAACCCTCAGAAAATTGTAGCGTTAACTGCCTTCCGAGTGCACAGTCTGTAACAGCACTTAGACAATTTATTGAATTAGCATCGTATTTCCGGCATTTTATAAAGGGCTTTTCACAGTTGATGAAACCGTTATATTTCTTAACTTCAGACAAAAATAAATTTATTTGGAAAGCAGAACATGAGCAGATACGGAAACAAGTTATTTCTATACTTACCGATGGGCCAGTCCTTGTTATTTTTGATATCACTCGTATGAGTTGGAAACTTTAGCGGTTGTAAGCTCAATTAAACATTTTCGTCATTACTTGTTGGGTAGGAACTTTACTGTTTATACCGTCTGTAACTCATTGAAGGCGTCAAGAAATAAACAAGATCTGACTCCTAGAGCTTACAGTCATTTACATTCGATATTAAGTATAGAGAAGGGAAAAGAATGGCACATGTTGACTTTTTGTCGAGAAATCCTATCTCACCAGGGACTTCTTTTGCTCCAAAGGTAATTGAGGAGAAGAGAGTTAACTTGGCCGAAATTTCAAGTAATTGTCTCATTGCTGAACAGCGTCGAGACCCAGACATAGCCGAAATCGTGACTAAATTAAAAGATTTTTCTCTTGATGAAGATATTGCGAAAACATATGAACTAAGGGCAGAGGTTCTTCACCGAAAAATACAGAGGAATGGCAGAACCCGCTGTTTACCGGTGGTGCCCCGTGCTTTCAGATGGTCCGTTATAAACCAAGTTCATGAGTCGATAATGCATTTAGGTTTTGAAAAGACACTGGATAAAGTTTACGATTTTTACTGGTTTGACAATATGTCAAAATACGTCAAAAAGTTTGTTGACAACTCCATCACTTGCAAAATGTCTAAATTAACCTCAGCAAAAATCAGGTTGAACTGCATCCAATCCCAAAAGTAAATATTCCTTGGCACACAATCCACATCAACATAACAGGGAAATTTAGCGGCAAGAGTGACCAGAAGGAGTACGTTATTGTTCAAGTTGACGCGTTTACCAAATATGTCTATCTTAGTCATACCCTTTAATTGGACAGTAAGAGTTGCATAAAGGCTGTCAAGTTCGCTGTTTCGTTGTTTGGAGTATCAAACTGAATAATAGCTGACCAGGGAAGGTGTTTTACTGGAGCAAAGCTTAGTGAATTTTGTTCAGATCACAAAATAAACATGCACTTGATTGCCACCGGTGCTAGTAGAGCTAATGGCCAAGTGGAACGAACAATGAGCACGTTGAAAAATATGTTAACGGCGGCTTAAATTGGAACACAGTCTTGGCAGGATGTGCTAGGAGAGGTGCAGCTAGCAATTAATTGAACAACTAATCGTGTGACGAAGGCAAGTCCTCTGAAAATGTTATTGGGAAAAGTAGCACGGCCATTAGGATTACTTCCACCTAGTGACATAGAAAATGATGTAGATCTATCGAACTTTAGAGCACAAGCTGAAAAAAATGTATTAGTTACTGCAGTGTATGATAAAGAACGGTTTGATAAAAGTAAGGCCAAAGTACGTAGACACAATGTTGGAGATTTTGTACTACTTAAAAACGAGGAAAGGCATCAAACCAAGCTGAGTCAAAAATTCAAGGGGCCTTTTGAAATAACACAGGTTCTAGAGGGGGACAGGTACATTTTAAAGTCATTAACTAGTAAACGAACTTACAAGTATGCTCACGAAGATTCAATAATTTTACCAGATGGGAAAGTTCCCGAGGAGCTTAATGTGTGTGATGATTATAATAATGTTGAGACCGAAAATGAAAATATTTAGAATGTTGAAGTTGCTGAAGAAAGTGAAGTGGCAAAAAGATGTAGTACTGCTGGCCAAAAGGAAATGGCAGAGTACAGAAATTAAGTTAAAAAAAAAAAAGAATAAGAAAGCCTCTGTGGTAAGAAAAAGTAATGAAATGATGAAAAGAGACAGTATCGTGGCCTGAGTGGACGATAAAGAGATTCGTAATATTAATGTGAGCACAAGTGCAAAACAAACTAATGTTTATTTTGATCATGGCGTGTGGTGCATTAGATATGAGAATGGATGAACTGAGTAAAAGAATTGGCTTAAAAATAAGTTTGTTTTTGTGAGATTGAAACATAGTTCTTGAAGACCTAATTTGTTAATGAAAACCAAACAGAATAATAAAGTTTATGTTAAGGTATGTCTTAAGGAGGTCTGATACTATTTTGTGAAATTGGTCATAAATGAGTTTACATAAATTAAGAAATGAAAATTGAATTTCGTTGTGGAAATATTTGTTTAAGTTGTAAAAATAAAAGGTTGTTAAAAAAATAGAAATAAAAAGAAAGCAAAAGAGAAACTAAAAATATGGTCTTTTATACACGAGGTCGTGTTAGAGTCAGTATGGCCGTGTCGGCGATTGGTATATCTCAGTGTAAAAGGAATGCTATTTATTTATGTCCTGTCTTGTGTCATCTTATGTACTGCATTTTTGCAATATCATTGTTTCTCACTGCTCGCCTTGCAAGGTACCGTTAGAACTGTTGCCTGTACGGCGCTACAAAAAGTGTAGGACGACATACAGCTGCGTACGAAAAGTCACTTTCTGTAAATCGACGCCTGTGTTCAGACCAAAACGCACTCCGCTCTAATGGAACCCGAACGTAATTCGACATATACTACTTGGATCACGGAAGTGTAGTGTAATGAATAGTGAAATAAGCAATATCTTAAAGTAGGTCAGGGAATTTTGATTATGGTAGCAGTTGCGTAGTTGGCTCGGCTGACACTGCAAAATGTGCTGACTGCATTGGCGGGCCAGTGTACCGTTTAGACGGTGAGACGGTGAGTTAGTAAGACATATAATATGCTGTTCATCAATTCTCATCTGCAGAAAATAAAATAAAACTTAATTCATTGTTAGCAAAGTACTCAGATTGTTTTATAAAAGGCATTCCTTGTACTAAGGTTAAAGTTGGCGAAATGAAAATTAGATTGATTGATCCAAGAAAAACAGTTCAAAGAAGGCCATACCGATTAAGTCCATGCGAGCGAGATTTAGTTCGAGAGAAAATTGAGGAGCTGTTGAGTTGTAATATAATAAGACCAAGCTGTTCACCTTATGCAAGCCCTATTTTGTTGGTAAGGAAGAAAAATGGTTCGGATAGACTCTGCGTTGACTATAGAGAGATAAGTTCGAACACAGTCGCTGATAAATACCCGTTGGCACTCATACAGGAACAAATAGATAGACTTTGAGGAGCTAATTATTTTACATGTTTAGATATGGCCAGTGGATACTACCAAATTTCTGTGCATGCGGATTCTATTGAGTACACAGCGTTTGTGACGACAGATGTCCAGTATGAGTTTCTGTCTATGCCATTCGGGCTTAAAAACGCGCCTTCTGTTTTTCAACGCTTAGTACTGCAGGCGCTAGGGGATTTAGCAAATTCTTATGTTATTTGTTTGAAAGATTAGAGATTTTTTTAAATGTTCTGACAAAGACTGGGTTTTTATTCAACATTACAAAGTGTTCTTTCCTGAATAGATCGGTTCAATATTTAGGCTACAGTGTTAGTGCTGGTGAAATTCGTCCCAACCCTCAGAAAATTGTAGCGTTAACTGCCTTCCGAGTGCACAGTCTGTAACAGCACTTAGACAATTTATTGAATTAGCATCGTATTTCCGGCATTTTATAAAGGGCTTTTCACAGTTGATGAAACCGTTATATTTCTTAACTTCAGACAAAAATAAATTTATTTGGAAAGCAGAACATGAGCAGATACGGAAACAAGTTATTTCTATACTTACCGATGGGCCAGTCCTTGTTATTTTTGATATCACTCGTATGAGTTGGAAACTTTAGCGGTTGTAAGCTCAATTAAACATTTTTGTAAAAATAAAAGGTTGTTAAAAAAATAGAAATAAAAAGAAAGCAAAAGAGAAACTAAAAATATGGTCTTTTATACACGAGGTCGTGTTAGAGTCAGTATGGCCGTGTCGGCGATTGGTATATCTCAGTGTAAAAGGAATGCTATTTATTTATGTCCTGTCTTGTGTCATCTTATGTACTGCATTTTTGCAATATCATTGTTTCTCACTGCTCGCCTTGCAAGGTACCGTTAGAACTGTTGCCTGTACGGCGCTACAAAAAGTGTAGGACGACATACAGCTGCGTACGAAAAGTCACTTTCTGTAAATCGACGCCTGTGTTCAGACCAAAACGCACTCCGCTCTAATGGAACCCGAACGTAATTCGACATATACTACTTGGATCACGGAAGTGTAGTGTAATGAATAGTGAAATAAGCAATATCTTAAAGTAGGTCAGGGAATTTTGATTATGGTAGCAGTTGCGTAGTTGGCTCGGCTGACACTGCAAAATGTGCTGACTGCATTGGCGGGCCAGTGTACCGTTTAGACGGTGAGACGGTGAGTTAGTAAGACATATAATATGCTGTTCATCAATTCTCATCTGCAGTGGGTGCTACTGAGCGCCTGGTAATGTTCCCAACTTGGCTACTTCTTGATATGTTGGGGTCTGGTCATGTTGAGCACCCTTGGATACAAAGAAGTTTATTGGGTAATATATATCGGCGTCCGCCGTGGATGAGTATTGGCTCATGCATATGGAATTAATTTAATTGACAATTATTTTGTTAGCGGAGAGTATCGAATTTACCACCTGTACATTCACCAGCAAAACGCCGACTATTCACGACTACAAACATCGCTCAGAGGGCTCTTGTAATTGTACATACAATTACAAGGCTGATGCTCGCCGCTGGAAAGTTAATATTTAATTATTATATAAAAATGAAAGTTTATAAAAGAATGTGCTTAGTAGATCTAAATAATTATATATTTATGGTTGTTTATAACAGATAAGTTCATGGTCTTAACTATGAAGGTATTGACATTGCCCAAAAATATATTTTTATCTAAATGAGAAATAACAATGACTTTTGTAACGGTAGAGATGACAATTGCTTTTTCTGTCTTGTTACAATGTACAAGTGGAGAGAAACCTAGATGGAAGGTCTCAACATATATATTCTCTTAATCATCCACAGTTATTGGTAGGATTACCTTTGACAACAAATATTGAGTTCTTAAGTTGAATTGTGGATCGTTGTTAATTGTCTTTGTTAATGCTTGTGAAGTAATCATGGTGTATATATATATGTCGCCGCTGAAATCTGTTACAATAGACAGATCCAATGAGCCCGCTATAATTTTCCAATCAGCAGTTGAGTGAGTGAGTAAGCGCACTTGTAGGGTACGCGAGTACTTGCTTTGCCCGCGCTTATTCAGTACAGCATTAGCCACCGTCTGCTACAATAATCTTTAAAGCGGTTCCCCTACTTCTTTGTCTCACGGCTGTATGTAACGCCATACAGCCAGTTACATATTGAATAATAATTTGGATATATGTTAACCTACGAGTATTATTAGAACCGGGACGTGCTACGTAAAAGTCGAGGACAGGGTGGGGCTGGCCTCAACAATCTTTAAAAATATTCGCCGTTTGCTATCTTCTCTGTCAAATTGGTTATCATTCGCCAGATTTTCATCTCTCGTTGGTTCATAAGCAGAGATCGTCTACGTTTTCTTCCTAAATAGGGTCGATATCCGTAGGTTTATTAGGTCCTAGTCTATGAAGTTCACCGGATATTAAACGTGGATATACACCAGCCCCTAAGTTTCTGTCAATGGGTACAGGTCATTGAAGGCGTCAAGAAATAAACAAGATCTGACTCCTAGAGCTTACAGTCACTTACATTCGATATTAAGTATAGAGAAGGGAAAAGAATGGCACATGTTGACTTTTTGTCGAGAAATCCTATCTCACCAGGGACTTCTTTTGCTCCAAAGGTAATTGAGGAGAAGAGAGTTAACTTGGCCGAAATTTCAAGTAATTGTCTCATTGCTGAACAGCGTCGAGACCCAGACATAGCCGAAATCGTGACTAAATTAAAAGATTTTTCTCTTGATGAAGATATTGCAAAAACATATGAACTAAGGGCAGAGGTTCTTCACCGAAAAATACAGAGGAATGGCAGAACCCGCTGTTTACCGGTGGTGCCCCGTGCTTTCAGATGGTCCGTTATAAACCAAGTTCATGAGTCGATAATGCATTTAGGTTTTGAAAAGACACTGGATAAAGTTTACGATTTTTACTGGTTTGACAATATGTCAAAATACGTCAAAAAGTTTGTTGACAACTCCATCACTTGCAAAATGTCTAAATTAACCTCAGCAAAAATCAGGTTGAACTGCATCCAATCCCAAAAGTAAATATTCCTTGGCACACAATCCACATCAACATAACAGGGAAATTTAGCGGCAAGAGTGACCAGAAGGAGTACGTTATTGTTCAAGTTGACGCGTTTACCAAATATGTCTATCTTAGTCATACCCTTTAATTGGACAGTAAGAGTTGCATAAAGGCTGTCAAGTTCGCTGTTTCGTTGTTTGGAGTATCAAACTGAATAATAGCTGACCAGGGAAGGTGTTTTACTGGAGCAAAGCTTAGTGAATTTTGTTCAGATCACAAAATAAACATGCACTTGATTGCCACCGGTGCTAGTAGAGCTAATGGCCAAGTGGAACGAACAATGAGCACGTTGAAAAATATGTTAACGGCGGCTTAAATTGGAACACAGTCTTGGCAGGATGTGCTAGGAGAGGTGCAGCTAGCAATTAATTGAACAACTAATCGTGTGACGAAGGCAAGTCCTCTGAAAATGTTATTGGGAAAAGTAGCACGGCCATTAGGATTACTTCCACCTAGTGACATAGAAAATGATGTAGATCTATCGAACTTTAGAGCACAAGCTGAAAAAAATGTATTAGTTACTGCAGTGTATGATAAAGAACGGTTTGATAAAAGTAAGGCCAAAGTACGTAGACACAATATTGGAGATTTTGTACTACTTAAAAACGAGGAAAGGCATCAAACCAAGCTGAGTCAAAAATTCAAGGGGCCTTTTGAAATAACACAGGTTCTAGAGGGGGACAGGTACATTTTAAAGTCATTAACTAGTAAACGAACTTACAAGTATGCTCACGAAGATTCAATAATTTTACCAGATGGGAAAGTTCCCGAGGAGCTTAATGTGTGTGATGATTATAATAATGTTGAGACCGAAAATGAAAATATTTAGAATGTTGAAGTTGCTGAAGAAAGTGAAGTGGCAAAAAGATGTAGTACTGCTGGCCAAAAGGAAATGGCAGAGTACAGAAATTAAGTTAAAAAAAAAAAAGAATAAGAAAGCCTCTGTGGTAAGAAAAAGTAATGAAATGATGAAAAGAGACAGTATCGTGGCCTGAGTGGACGATAAAGAGATTCGTAATATTAATGTGAGCACAAGTGCAAAACAAACTAATGTTTATTTTGATCATGGCGTGTGGTGCATTAGATATGAGAATGGATGAACTGAGTAAAAGAATTGGCTTAAAAATAAGTTTGTTTTTGTGAGATTGAAACATAATTCTTGAAGACCTAATTTGTTAATGAAAACCAAACAGAATAATAAAGTTTATGTTAAGGTATGTCTTAAGGAGGTCTGATACTATTTTGTGAAATTGGTCATAAATGAGTTTACATAAATTAAGAAATGAAAATTGAATTTCGTTGTGGAAATATTTGTTTAAGTTGTAAAAATAAAAGGTTGTTAAAAAAATAGAAATAAAAAGAAAGCAAAAGAGAAACTAAAAATATGGTCTTTTATACACGAGGTCGTGTTAGAGTCAGTATGGCCGTGTCGGCGATTGGTATATCTCAGTGTAAAAGGAATGCTATTTATTTATGTCCTGTCTTGTGTCATCTTATGTACTGCATTTTTGCAATATCATTGTTTCTCACTGCTCGCCTTGCAAGGTACCGTTAGAACTGTTGCCTGTACGGCGCTACAAAAAGTGTAGGACGACATACAGCTGCGTACGAAAAGTCACTTTCTGTAAATCGACGCCTGTGTTCAGACCAAAACGCACTCCGCTCTAATGGAACCCGAACGTAATTCGACATATACTACTTGGATCACGGAAGTGTAGTGTAATGAATAGTGAAATAAGCAATATCTTAAAGTAGGTCAGGGAATTTTGATTATGGTAGCAGTTGCGTAGTTGGCTCGGCTGACACTGCAAAATGTGCTGACTGCATTGGTGGGTGCTACTGAGCGCCTGGTACTGTTCCCAACTTGGCTACTTCTTGATATGTTGGGGGCTGGTCATGTTGAGCACCCTTGGATACAAAGAAGTTTATTGGGTAATATATATCGGCGTCCGCCGTGGATGAGTATAGGCTCATGCATATGGAATTAATTTAATTGACAATTATTTTGTTAGCGGAGAGTATCGAATTTACCACCTGTACATTCACCAGCAAAACGCCGACTATTCACGACTACAAACATCGCTCAGAGGGCTCTTGTAATTGTACATACAATTACAAGGCTGATGCTCGCCGCTGGAAAGTTAATATTTAATTATTATATAAAAATGAAAGTTTATAAAAGAATGTGCTTAGTAGATCTAAATAATTATATATTTATGGTTGTTTATAACAGATAAGTTCATGGTCTTAACTATGAAGGTATTGACATTGCCCAAAAATATATTTTTATCTAAATGAGAAATAACAATGACTTTTGTAACGGTAGAGATGACAATTGCTTTTTCTGTCTTGTTACAATGTACAAGTGGAGAGAAACCTAGATGGAAGGTCTCAACATATATATTCTCTTAATCATCCACAGTTATTGGTAGGATTACCTTTGACAACAAATATTGAGTTCTTAAGTTGAATTGTGGATCGTTGTTAATTGTCTTTGTTAATGCTTGTGAAGTAATCATGGTGTATATATATATGTCGCCGCTGAAATCTGTTACAATAGACAGATCCAATGAGCCCGCTATAATTTTTCAATCAGCAGTTGAGTGAGTGAGTAAGCGCACTTGTAGGGTACGCGAGTACTTGCTTTGCCCGCGCTTATTCAGTACAGCATTAGCCACCGTCTGCTACAATAATCTTTAAAGCGGTTCCCCTACTTCTTTGTCTCACGGCTGTATGTAACGCCATACAGCCAGTTACATATTGAATAATAATTTGGATATATGTTAACCTACGAGCTTTATTAGAACCGGGACGTGCTACGTAAAAGTCGAGGACAGGGTGGGGCTGGCCTTAACAATCTTTAAAAATATTCGCCGTTTGCTATCTTCTCTGTCAAATTGGTTATCATTCGCCAGATTTTCATCTCTCGTTGGTTCATAAGCAGAGATCGTCTACGTTTTCTTCCTAAATAGGGTCGATATCCGTAGGTTTATTAGGTCCTAGTCTATGAAGTTCACCGGATATTAAACGTGGATATACACCAGCCCCTAAGTTTATGTCAATGAGTACAGGTCGCCGAAAGTCAGGATAAGTTGCGTTGATAACTGATTTATTATTCATTTGATACTTGCTTAGACACTACTTGGAACACGGAAGCTTAGTGTAATGATTAGTGAAATAAGCTTTATTCTAGAATAGGTCAGGGAATTTTGATTATGGTAGCAGCTTGCGTAGTTGGCTCGGCTGACACTGCAAAATGTTCTGACCGTATTGGCGGGTCAACGGGTATGCCGTTGAGTCGGTAACTGGCTTAGACGGTGAGCTAGTTAGATGTATATAATTATATTCTCATCTGCAATGGGTGCTACTGAGCGCCTGGTACTGTTCCCAACTTGGCTACTGCTTGATTTGTTGGGTGCTGGTCATGTGGAGCACCCTTGGGTACCAACATTCTCCCCCCATTGAGGGGGACCCTCAATTAAGGCGTGATATCGGTCAGCCCTTCGCCGTGGAGGATCTTTCCTGCAGCTGCGGAGGTTCATGTTTGTGATTAAGGTCCTTCATATCTTCTTGATGCTGCTTAAGAATCCCCTTTGCAATAAAATTGACATTACCGTGGGGACTGAAATTGTGACCTCGTAGATCTTGATCATTTGGCACGTCTGGTATGTGGACCTTCTGCAACAAAACTTAGATATTTCTTGGTTAAATTTAGAAGTGTTGAACAAAAGTCAGACTTCTTGTAGGTTTTAAATTAATGAGAAGTCGGTTCTATATTAAATGGTTTTTTTTTCTTTTCGTGCAGTATAAAGTTCAGTCAGCTGTAATGAACCATTATATGTATCGGTTGATTCTCGATCGGACGAGTCAGAGTAGCTAGTTCTTGATTGGCTACATATATCTTCAGTCTCTTTTATTTTATGATCCATCAATGCTAAGTTCGTCAAATGAATCCCTTTTTAACAAGTGAAATCTTAATTTGCCGTTTGCTTTCTTCTATATCGAATGATTATTATTCATCGGATTTTTATACCCGTTACTCGTAGAGTAAAAGGGTATACTAGATTCGTCGGAAAGTATGTAACAGGCAGAAGGAAGCGTTTCCGACCCCATAAAGTATATATACTCTTGATCAGGATCACTAGCCGAGTCGATCTTGCCATGTCCGTCTGTCCGTCTGTCTGTCCGTCCGGATAAACGCTGAGATCTCTGAAACTATGAGAGCTAGGCTATTAAGACTTGGCGTGCAGACTCCTGAGCTCCTTACGCAGCGCAAGTTTGTTTCAGTAGAGTGCCACGCCCACAAACCGCACAAAACTGTGGCTCCTACAGTTTTGATGCTAGAATAAAAATTTTAACTGAAATGTATTTTTCTCATCAATACCTATCGATTGATAAAAAAAAAGTTTGCCACGCCCATTTTTACGCCCACAAACCGCCCATAAACTTCAAAAAATCGTAAATATGAACGTGGATATCTCGGAAACTATCAAGGATAGAGAATTGGGATTTCATATTTAGATTCCGTAGCCTTGTGCGCAGCGCAAGTTTGTTACGCAAATATGCCACGCCCACTCTAACGCCCACAAACCTCCCAAGCCTGTGGAGCCCACAATTTTCATGCTAGATACAATTTTAACTGAACTGTATTGGTCTCGTCAATACCTATCGATTGACCGAAAAAAAAATTTGCCACGCCCACTCGAACGCCCATAACGCTTAAATCTGTCTACTGCCGATAGGTGGCGCATTTCAATCTCGCTTTGCTGCTTGCATATCTCCATTTCCCTTTGGTCCCTTTAGCTGAGTAACTGGTATCTGATAGTTGAGATATTCGACTATAGCGTTCTTCCTTGTCTTATAGCTCTTTTCGTCGCATACGCACGCCACAGTCACAAGCAAAAATGGAAGAGAGAACTTAAGTGTGACCAAATAACGATTTATTAAAAATACTTCAGTATTGTGTAATGATATTTTGTATAACAGAATAGGGATATTCAAAATCTTAACAAATTGTATTCATTTACTTATTCTAATGTGGCTAGTGTGCTTTCGCCGCATGGATTTCGGAAAACGCAGAAAAACCAGATCAGATCACTTATAATAACTTAAATTGTTTTACAGTTTTCATTCACAGGTATTTCTTATATTAACTTTTAGCTATTAAAACTTCACATTTATACAACTATAAAAGAATTTCAAATACAATTTTTGGTATTAAATGGCCGATAATTCAAAAAAATGTATTAAAAATCAGTTGTCATCAGCGAGAACGAGTGCAATAGAATTTCGAAAAGATGACAGCCAGTTGATTATCTAAAGAAATATACTGAATGCAAACAAGGTTATTCTCTACTTGCTCCCTGGCAAAATGATATTTTATATTAATATTGTTCCATATTGTCGCTCGGGACGTTTGCATACTCTTAAAGTTAAAAAAAAATGGGGAAAAAAACGATTTAAATTTTGATAATTGGCTTCACTTTTCACTCTTCCCAAGCTCTATTTTGTGCAATTATTTTAATTTTTTACGATTTTCAGTTTTCAAGAAATCTTTAAAAAGCTGTCGTATTCTCTCGGGACAAAAATAGAAGTGGGTTTTGCGGGAGTTCATTAAACCCCGGATTTTAGCGAAGTATGATGGAATATTTTCATGTGGTTTTTTTTTTTTTTAAATTGTGGTTAAATAATGAAATTGTAAAAAAGTTTTGGTTTTGCTCAAAAATGCTAAGCCGTTTTTTTAAATGTAGTTTCTAAGATATTCGCTTGGGACATGACGCTCGTGACATTTTTTTCGATTACAATCTCTATGTTGTTTCTGGTGTTATATTTGACAAATATCATAAAAAAGCGTACAAAGTATTTTCATAAACAGAGGTATTTTTATAAACAAACTATTTATTTCAACAACATTTTTGTTTAGAAAAATATATACATGTGTATGGAAGTCATTGTAATAATATAATTAAATTCAAGTAATTAGATCAATTTCTTTTTTCATCCGAATTAGCTGTTCTAGCAGCCTTTAATTCGTGGGCACTACAATAAAAATAATGCAATTTATATATCCCATGAATATTCTTTATTTTGTTCCATTTTTCTTTTAAGTTATACTCTATGGACAGCTCTTCAATGTTGTCGGATGACACAAAATAAATATTGACATTATCGATGTTATTTTTAGCATATTCATAAAATGAAAATGCGTCTGGTATAACGACTTTTCTGGACCTTTTTATTTGCCACACCTTCTTTTTTATTACTGCTCCAACTCCATCAACGGATGCCTTTCCATGGGAACTTGCAAATAAATTCAATTTAATTGAGGCGCATTTCAAATGATTTACAAAATCAAACGGGCTTGACATTATCCACTTATTTTTAAACTAAGAACAGCAACCGTCAGAAAAAATATAAGCTTTAGAAAAACATCCGTGCAATTTCTCAATCTCAGTTAGGAGATTCATCAAAAAAATAAAAACGTCTATTTTATTATGTGTAAGCTTGTCGCTTATAACAGCAAAGGACTTTGTTGATCCTGCCAACCAAGCCACACACGTAAAAATTGTTGCTTGGCGGTAGGTAAAATGAGCACTTTGGATCTCATTTTGATTTGTTAGTCTATAGTTTTCCGCAAAATCAATCTGAATGGCCAATTCAGTCGGTTCTAGGTTTGCTTTAATTTTTTGGAAATACTCCTGTTGAACTCCTTTGACAAAAAAATTAGTTTTATAAGAAGGTAAC
Source organism: Drosophila subpulchrella (assembly GCF_014743375.2). Classification (NCBI taxonomy): domain Eukaryota; kingdom Metazoa; phylum Arthropoda; class Insecta; order Diptera; family Drosophilidae; genus Drosophila; species Drosophila subpulchrella. The sequence continues at coordinate 370,940 of NW_023665693.1, read as the reverse complement.
TTAGTTTCCAAAGCAGATATTAGGCCGGAAAAGGTTGCATTAATAGTGCACAAATTGATTTGCTTATCATTTTTTAACCAATGCACTATGGTCCAGATGCCTTTTTTTTTGGCATAAAGTCGAAAAATTGGTTACATGGTTCAAACTTCACACATTTTATTGTTATGGCATTAATAATTTGTAAAAAAAAATTTGGCCAGTGCGACCACGCCCACGCTTGCCGTCCCTGCAAACTGATTGATAGTAGACTTAGAATAAATATATATTATTTCCTGCTTTATTTAATTACTTACTTATTTTTTTAATGTAATTTTCTTCTTCATCCAATTCAATATTATAAATATCCTCATCGTCATCAGAATCGCACTGCAGATCGTTTTCACTTTCAGCTGTAGATGGAAGGTCCAAAAGACTTAATACTTCTTTTGAGAAGGGCTTTATTTATTTTTTCTTTCTCTTTTCTTAAGAGAAACACTAGACAATAATGGATCCGAGGAATCTATAGCTCTGTGAAATATATCAGTCATGGTATTGAGCCGACTATTTTTCCTTGAATGCGACAATCTATCTTTCTTGTAAACTTTGTTGCGTGCTTCAGAAGCATATTCGCCTAAGCATCCTAGTGGAACCAAGCTCGAATTATTAATCTGGTAACAGTGAACCAATGAACTTTATGAATTGTTGGTGACATCGGATACCATGGGTAGCTACGCATATATAATGAAAAAGTTGTTTCACAAAATGAGCGAAATTTTTCCGAATTTATATAATAATTGAAAGAAATGGCGATTAAAATGGCGTGAAATTTATTTAAAAGATCTTCGCAGAATTTTGTTATAGATGCTAGTAGTTTAGTATTGGGATTACAAAAATTACAGCTATTCCGCATAGCAAAATTGTCTTTTAATTTTTTTCCCTTTCATTACGTTTTAACATAGAGTTGAGAGGGGTAAAGTCATATTATTTTCTCGCTCTTTATGATCTTGCATCAAAACCAAATGACCCATTGAAATGTGCAAAAACCAAAAAATGCATTGCACGACTTTGCAATTATACAACTCGGATCATGGTAAACAAATCGGTGTAATTCTTATAAAATTAACTAGATATGATTATTTATTTTTTAAATTATATTTATGTTAGATTTTTCCGATCACTTTTAATTTTTCGGTCGTGGTATATGCTTGGATCTCTTATGGCATTAAGGATTATTTGCTATACTTATTCAACCTTGGTTGTCTTCGTAAATTTGAATTGGTCCTAATAAGACCGAATTATGTAAACATAAACAAAGAAGTGTCGATCGCATCATCCACTTGCGATTGCGTCACCTAATGCACTAACAGTAAATTCTAAGACGCAAACCAAGGTTTCATTCTAACCAATTCTGTAACATACAATCAGTCTTTTTCCAATGTTCTAATAAAGAATAACCAACAAATATAAAAAATCTCCTTATTTTTTATTCGGGCGAAGAACGACTCATGTAAATGGCGCAGTCGGTAGGATCACTTTAAAAAATATCCTTGCGAAAAACGAGGTCGGGAGCTTACTGATCAATTAAAAGGATACTTTTAAACTACTAGGATATCCACATCAGCGCGTGGAATTGCCCACAAGTAAGCAATTTATTCGACTAGCTCGGAAGTGCAACTAAGAGATTCGCAAAAGAACCTAAGTGCAAATTAAAGGCACTGAACAAATATTACAATAAATTAAATTTCAATCAACTACTGAATAAATCCAATTTGGTCAGTAATAAAGTTGAGTGGAATTTAATTAATGACAACAAAATGGACCAACAACCACCAGCTCAAGGGCAACCACAAATTGGTGTGGCACCCAATCCATTGACGGAGCAAAACTTAAATCAGCTTATGTCCCAGATCCGGAATATTTCAACGTTTGAAGGAGATCGATCTACCCTAGGAACCTTTGTCAGAAGAGTTAACTACCTTTTGCGTCTGTATCCTACAACCAATGATCGACAGACAAGCGTTATATTTGGAGCAATTGAACTTCAAATCACCGGTGATGCCCAGAGGATTCCGCAAGTTCTACAAGTCAACAAATGGCCAGATCTTAGAGCAGCCCTAATCGACGAGTACAAAACAAACTTCCAGAGACAAAAGAAAGTTAATAAAAGTAAATATTTGCAGGAGGACCCAGATCAAGACCCAGCGCTTTGACTTTCATCTTTCTGACATCAACGTTAATAATAATGATGCCAATGGGTAACAACCAATTTATAGAAATTAACCCTATAAAATCATACAATGGCTATTTGTTATTTATGAGCGACACAATCAACGTCCCAGATAGTTTTGAATACCGTTGCCTCACAATTAATATTACAAAATCGGAAAAAACTTACAAAAATTTGCTGTCACAAGCGTTTGGCTTTAAGGAAATAATACAGATTAAATATTTAACGGAAAAACTAAAAAGAGAAATGAATGGATTAAAAATTGTTTGGAGAAACAAAAGAGGATTAGCTAATTTTGTAGGAACAGCTTACAAATTATTATTTTTGGAACATTAGATAATAATGATAAAGAAGAATTAGAAGAAAAAATTAATGTAATAGCTCAAAACAGTGTACAGGTAAGCGAACTAAATAATATAATCGATACAGTTAACAAAGGCATCGATATAATAAACAAGCATCTCGAATACAACGAAAACGAAAAAATTCTTGAATTATTGGTTTTTAATTTAGAACATTTCGCAGAATACATTCAAGACCTGGAAATGGGAATGCAGTTAGCTAGATTAGGAATATTCAATCCAAAGTTATTAAAACACGACTACTTGACAAACATTAATTGAGAGATACTTCTGAACATAAAAACCTCAACTTGAAAATTTTAAAAGATAACACCCAAAACAAATATTACGTATACAGAAACGGCTTGTATAACAAAGAAACAAAAAAACCTGTACCAACACATGTCTTTTAGGTCTTGTTAATCAAACAAATACTAGTTGCAGGTGCAGAAAAACGCTCTTAACTACCCAAATTAATTATGTCAAACCAAATATCATAGTTACATGGAATTTGTCAAAAACTATACTAAATCAAAATTGTATTAAACATTAAATTGTAATTGAAGGAAACAATATGATCAAAATACACAATTGCTCAATTTCAATTAACGATTTATCCATAAGCAATTATAATTCTGACTACACACAAAGCATAAACACAAGAAATAATGACACCAAATTAGACCCAATGATATTGGATATTGGATACATACAAGCAAAAGAAATATTTGTTGAACAAAATAAAGAAAACCAGACTTACAAAATAATTGTAATTGTAACACTGGGTCTCTTAATATTAAGTATATCACTGTACCTACCTTATAAATTTTAAAAAATACCTTAAAGAATACTTATTAATTACAATAACACACAAGGTGACGACCCAACAATAGAATCACAAGAGTTACAAAACTCACAAGAGTTACAAGAAATACCAAAACTATACCCCAAAATCACATAAATAACCATATAACTTTGTCTAAGTGATGGGGGAGTGACGTATCTGCACTGCGATTTCTCAACGGCCACCAGTTCAAAGAACGAAACCGTTCACAAGTTAACAGAATCGCAAATTTCGCCATTTTCGGCTTTGATTCAAAACGGTACAGAAGCTTGAGATCCCGCAATGCAAACAAACAAAGAAAATTGATTAAGTCCGAACGTCAACAATGATGTAATTCCATAAACGTAAAGATCCAATCTAATAAGACCGAATTATGTAAACATAAACAAAGAAGTGTCGATCGCATCATCCACTTGCGATTGCGTCACCTAATGCACTAGCAGTAAATTCTAAGACGCAAACCGAGGTTTCATTCTAACCAATTCTGTAACATACAATCAGTCTTTTTCCAACGTTCTACTAAAGAATATTCAACAAATATAAAAAATCTCCTGATTTTTTATTTGGGCGAAGAACGGCTCATGTAAATATATATATTCTTGATCAGGATCACTAGCCGCCGAGTCGATCTAGCCATGTCCGTCTGTCCGTATGAACGCTGAGATTTCGGAAACTATAAGAGCTAGGCTATTGGGATTTGGCATGAGGATTTCTGCGCTTCTTGTCCAGCGCAAGTTTGTTTCAGCAGGGTGACACGCCCACTCGAACGCCCACAAAGCTGTGGTTCCTACAGTTTTGATGCTAGAATAAAAAATGTAACTGAAATGTATTGATCTCATCAATACCTATCAATTGACCCAAAAAAAAGTTTGCAGGCCCACCTCAACGCCCACAATCCGCCCACAAACTTCAAAAAATTGTAAGCATGAACGCGGATATTTCGGAAACTATTAAAGATAGAGAATTGGGATTTCAGATTTAGATTCCAAAGCCTTATACGCGAACATGCCACGCCCACTTTAACGCCCACAAACCGCCCAAGCCTGTGGCGCCCACAATTTTCATGCTAGAAAAAAATTTTAACTGAAATGTATTAGTCTCGTCAATACCTATCGATTGATCCACAAAAAAATTGCCACGCCCACTCTTACGCCCATAACGCTTAAATCTGTCTACCGCCGGTAGGTGGCGCATTTCAATCTCGCTTTGCTGCTTGCATATCTCTATTTCCCTTTGGTCCCTTTAGCTGAGTAACGGGTATCTGATAGTCGAGGCACTCGACTATAGCGTTCCTCCTTGTTTATTTTATTAAATGTATTCGGAACATCATTAAAAACACTATGAGCACTTAATATATATTTATTGAAATTTATATCTTCCTCATTGTTCACGTCAAAAGGGCGTTTAATTTCAGGAGGCAGTGTCGAGCGGCAGTTTTATCCAGATGTCAACATCTCGCGCGCTCGCACTGCCGTCCGCTCTCCCTCTCCATCTCTCCCCTAAGTCTCCGCTCTGCTCTGGAGCGCTTAAGTTAAGTTAGGCTTAGGCAGTTCATGTTTCAAAGTGTACTAATAAACACCTACGCTCGTCGCGTAAAAACCCCAAAACTACACCCGTGTTTTTTTGCGTACCCTCCGTTCCTGGGACTTCATCTATTTCAGCGTTCAAGCCACCCCGCCCCAACATTTTGGTCCAGTCGAAGCCGGATTTCAAATTCTTTGGATTTTCCTCTACTGGAGTTTTCTTTGATTTTGTCCCAGCAGGCTTGAACCGCTCCAGATAAGTTCCACTTACTATAATTGCCGGTCATACGCCAGTTTTTCGAACCCTATTTCGACTAACTTTCTGTATGATATATTGTCTAAATCCAAAAGTGATTAATCCGACGCAACGGCATTTAATAGATGTATTTCGATTCCGTTACTTGTGCCCGACATTATTCCAGTTTCCTTTGCCCACAATTGTACACTTGAAACAATTCCAGAAGATATTTCAGTGCTACTATTCAACAAAAATATTTCTCAAATATATTTTCAATTCCAATTGTGTGTAAAATATAACTCACCCACAGTAAAAAATTGCCGATCATAAAGATTGTCCTTAAGATTTGCACTCTTTATTTTTTACTGTGTTCCAGACGCATGTGTATATTTATAAAAACAATCTAATACAGTCCACTCGAACTACTTTTTTCTAATACAGTCCACTCCAACTACTTTTCTCGACCTACAAATACGGCTAAACTATTTCTAAAACTAAAAACAAAGTGACAATATCCACAAATTTACTCCAGCAAATCGTTTGCAATTTAGTTGTGCAGGTGACAAACAAACGCACCGACATACAAACATAAGCGAAGTCTTTCCAATTCCCGCAACGTTATTCCGCTATTCGCACCCCACATATGTACATATGTGCAGTGTGCATACATACGTATATCGCCAGTGCACAGTGGGTCAAGAGCTCACAAAAAGTGTTCCTTTCAAACAAACAATATTAAAGTCCGTAATTCCTTACATAAGTCCGACCATCCGATATAATAAATATTTATTGCCTATCCGACAGTGTGACCGTATATATTTACCATCTTAATTGGTTCCTAAATTCCAATTTGATTCCAATCCGTTTCCTTACATCTGAATTAAAATTCTAAATTATTTAACGTCATGGCAACATCAGTAAAATCCGCTTTAACCCGATTTATGGCCACAGCTGACTGTCTGATCCACTTTGAGGCCACTGTGAACGCTCCAGGTGCTCCTACACCAACGTTATCCGCCTGTAACATCCGTCGCGATCACCTCAGTTCCTTGTGGCAAACGGTAAAGGCAGCATACGACATATTCTCCGACAGCATTATATCTGCAGGCGAGAGCGCCGCAGACACAAAATCCATACTAAAATCCACGTATTACCAAACGTACTCCACTTACGAAATATTTGCCGCGCTGCTGATGGAACAAATCCAAAAAGGCTCCTCCCAAATACCTTAAGCTCCAGTAACTCCGTCCCGAAATTCCACGTCTTATGGCTGTCGGCTCCCTCCTATCGACACAGAGGTTTTCTCTGGCGACTATCTTCGCTGGCCGACTTTCCGGGACCTTTTCACGGCAATATACATAGACAATCCGAGTCTAACGCCCGTTGAAAAATTATTCCACTTAAATTCAAAAACAAGTGGCGAAGCTCATTCCATAGTTTCAAGATCCCCACTCACCAATGATGGCTTTCGCTCAGCCTGGAAGAACCTAACTGAGCGTTTCGAAAATAAGCGATTGCAGGTGAACAGTCACCTGAAAACACTTTTCAATGTGCAATCCATAGCACAGGAGTCGGGAGCAGCCTTAAAGGAACTTCAACGCACTTTTCAAGGTTGCTTCCTTAAAATTTTCCGGTGTTAATATTGAGAATTGGGACCCTATCCTGGTTTATATGTGCTCGACAAAACTACCAAAGCTCACTCTCTCATTATGGGAGCAATCCATCCAAAATAAAGCCGAAATTCCTACGTGGCTTGAGCTTGATTCATATTTGACAGAGCGCCATCGAACTCTTGAGGCCGTCGATAGCTTCCGATCTGCCAATTTCCATCACGTCCAGTCCAAAGACACAAATCGAGTGGCAGAATTTCCAAAAATAATTTCCTTCAACACAAGGTTAGTTCCGATACCCAAGGGCTGCGATCTGTGTTCCAAGAAGAACCACGCCGTGCGTATATGTCCACGCTTCCTACAGATGACGGTAGACGATCGCCTAGCCTATATTCAAAGGAAGCAGTTGTGCTCCAATTGCTTTGCAAGTAGCCATCAATTCCGGGATAGCACAAGCGCTCACAACTGTCTCACTTGCCAAGATCGGCATCACACATTGCTGCATCGAAACAGCGGCCCTACTACTCCGACGATTCCATCCGACCCTCCAAGGCCAGTAACCGCCTCAGTTCCACACATCATTTCGTCCTATTCAGCGCAAGTTTCCGTACAAAAAGTCCCTCCTAAGAATACTCCATCCGAGTATTGGGTTCCATACCCATCCTTGGATGGCAGACGTACTAGAGGTATTAAATCCTACCAATGCCGAGTCTGCCAAAAGATCCATCCTCTACGGAAGTGCCACCACTTTCTACGGCTAAGCCCCCAGAATCGGCTCCAGGAAGTACATATCCAGAAGAACTGCTCCAATTGCTTGGCTCACAATCATACCAAGGACTCCTGCCGTAGTGGTCATCACTGCCACAAGTGTGGAAAGGACCACCACACTCTCCTACATACGGACGACCGATCTACACTTCCAACGTATTCCTTAGCCTACTATCCTGAGGTTCTTGCTAAGGGTGTCCTCGCAAGGGGGGGGAGAATGTTCACGTCAAAAGGGCGTTTAATTTCAGGAGGCAGTGTCGAGCGGCAGTTTTATCCAGATGTCTACATCTCGCGCGCTCGCACTGCCGTCCGCTCTCCCTCTCCATCTCTCCCCTAAGTCTCCGCTCTGCTCTGGAGCGCTTAAGTTAGGCAGTTCATGTTTCAAAGTGTACTAATAAACACCTACGCTCGTCGCGTAAAAACCCCAAAACTACACCCGTGTTTTTTTGCGTACCCTCCGTTCCTGGGACTTCATCTATTTCAGCGTTCAAGCCACCCCGCCCCAACACTCATTATAGGTTTTCGAAGGCTTGTTTTTTAATCTTTTACTTCTTCTACTGATTTTTTCGACATCCTCATTGTTATTGTCGATACTACCAATCTGACTTGGCTGTTGAGATGTTTCATTATCCGTACACTCGTTCGGGAAATTCAGTTCTTCACATTCCTTACTCTTATTTGGAAAAATTTTTTTTTTCACATTCCTTACTCTCATTCGGAAAATTTCTTTCTTCACATTCATTACTTTCATTCGGCAAATTTGTTCCTTCATATTCCTTACTCTCATTCGAAAAATTTTCAAGTCTACTCTCCCTACTATCTTTTAGGAATTCATTTTCACCGCAATCCTTTCTTTCGTTCAGGACTTCTTCATGATCGAGTTATTTATTGTCTTTCGGGAACTCTGTATCATTTTGACTAGCTCTAGAGTTTTCCTTGTTTCATTGTGAACGTACACAGTAGAACCAAATACTTTTAAGTGTGTTAAATTAAGATTTCAGTTATGTCACATTTCGTATGGCGTTTTTTCAATAAGACCAAGCGCTTTACTTGGTATTCGGTTAACTACATAAGTGGCAGCTAATACAGCTTCACCCCAGAAGCATTTACCTAACTTTGCACCATTAACCATGGCACGAGCTTTTCTGAAACCCCATTTAATTGGGGTGTATGTGGTACTGTTTAATGGTAAAAAATTCCTTTTTGGACACAAAAACAACGCATCTCATTGGACAAAATTCCCTCCCCTTGTCTATGTGAAGATTCACAATCTCGAATTATAATGTGCTTCGCTTTTTTCTACGAAATCTTTACACATAACAAATATATCTGATTTATGCTTTATTAAATATGTTACACAGTAATGTGTAAATTGATCGACAAATATGACAAAATAATTTTTGTCATATATTGTTACAGGTGTAATTGGGCCACAAGCATCTAGTGAACTACAAACAAAGCCTTTTCAATAAATTAGATGGAAATCTGGCTTGTTTACCATTTAAACAAGCTGCACATATATCTTCGGACATTTCCAAATTATTAAGAAGACTGCTGTCGGGACATAAACTTTTCTCTTTATTTCTAACAATTTGCCACTGCTTATGTGACCAAATCTCTCATGCCATAATTTGTAAGTATTTTCATTTTTATTTGTAACTGTTAATCTCGATCATGCTTTCGTAGAGTGCAGACGCGTTTTTGCATTGCTGCGAAATTCTTCGTGAAGGTTCTATTGACAAGTCCACCTTCGTGGCAAATCAATTTGTTTTTGTAAATCCGGCAGCTAAAGCCGCAGTGACAGTGCTCAGACTCTCCGTTAGCTCTGATGAATCGCGAAAACAAGTGAAACAGAGATCAAAAGGCAACAGTTTCAATTTGTTGATCTGGCAAATCACCGCTACTTCGAATTCAAATTCAATCATAAACTGAATAAAAAATTAAATTTAAAAAATACAGACATCCGTTCCCCGTATTGAACCCGGTGCCTCCCGACTGCAAGATTCACACCTTGCCCACTAGGCTACGACTGCTTTTGTGGAACCTACTCTAAGTGGGTTTGTCTACTGGAAGTCGGTAAAGCAGTACAAAGCAGTGCACAGCTTCCAATACTCCTACAATGTCGGACTCCGAATCCGAATTCGACATCCATTCAAAGGTGGCAACAGACTATGACTAATGCTCTAAATTCCTCGTTACAAAAATTTAGCAGCATTTATAAAGCCAGATCCATCAACGCCCAGGCTTTACCATCCCATGACATTGAACCCGAGCTAGAAGCCATAACCGGCGACGATGAAGACTGGTGGACCCCAAGGAACAACAAACGCCGTCCAGAATCCAGGTCTCCCAATTCTGCTAATAAAATTAGTAGTAGGGAAAGATGGGTTCTGGGACAATAAGCATATTAATGGCCCCAAGCAAACAATTAGCATAATCCAATAAATTAAGTGATTTTAATGGACTTTGAACTCATAAAAATGTCACGATCATGTCTATAAAGAGTATACTTAATTGCCCTCATCGCCCCCACATCCCCATGTGACAATATTGACCATGTATCCTTCCCCTCATTATGTGCAATTAATAGTCAGGTGATAAAGGTGCACGTGAGAAAGGTCGCACAACCATAGTATCCAAAGGTTGTTATCTTAGAGGAACATATCCGATCATGTTGGGGAAAGGTGTGATCACGTACCCTTTTGCCACATAATCACAGGTGTTGCTGTGCACGTCAGAAAGGTCGCACACCCAAAGTATTCAAAGATGGTTATCTTAGAGGAACATGTCCGATCATGTTGAGGAATAATAGTTTCTATGATTGTAAAATTAATTTAGAAATCAAAAGAACCCCAATAAAATAAATCTCACAAGTTAATGATTCTCAGATGGGGAATATTTTCAAACACACATTTTTGTTTCCGCCCCAGAACGTTTACTGGTAAATTCTCTAGGATTCTCTCCTTTCCACAAATGGGTCATAAACATGTCATAGAAGGGATTCAAGCAAGAGCTACCCGAACATGCGCACCTGTCCATTACCTGACCGCAATAAAAGGGGCACATGCACAAGCCTGAAGGCGCACGCTCATTGACAAGCGCAATAAAAGGGACAGATGCACAAACCCAGAAGGCGCACGCTCATTGACAAGATCATGGGCCTCACGCCTCAAGGAAATATTTTCCATTCTCCGTACCTGTAATTTTAACTCGAAATATAAAGTTAGAAGTTTATTTTGTAGCATAATACATTTATTAAGGTGTGTTTCACAATAGGGAAACCGGTTTCCTTTAAACCTGTTTAATGACGGACAGCTCATTTCCTCGATATTAATGAGCTGATGACTCCCAAAAAACATCTGTAGAAATCGTTTCTTTTCCACACCTTTACAAATAATTTGTTTTCCGCTTGTAATTGTCCTTAGATACTTTCGAGTTTGTGAAAAACTGTTTTCTCCATCGTTCCAAAAAAATTTGTGATATGTATTGGTTAACCAAATTGCAGTCTTTCGAAATTTTGTATTTAGCAAAGTAAAATCATATGGTGGTTCTATTAAAAAACTATTATTCAAGTTTTTATCTTTTTCGAATACAATTCCAATTTCCTTTAGAATAAAATTATTATTATTATCAAAGAAACCTTGAACATCAATCGAAACAGTATCTTTCAACATTTTTCTAATGTTAAACAACTCGTTGTACTAGTCCGTTTAATGGGTTATATTCAACTAAACGGTCATGTATGAGGAGACAGTAAGCTTGGGTATTTTCATGACTTGGTGTCTTCAGTTCTATTGAAATTATCACATCAATAGGACCAGTTTTCACTGATTCGTTTTGATATGAAAGATCAACCACAATAATAGGGGCCTTCAATTTAAATTCATTTGGGGTCAAAAATGGTTGTGACTCACGACTATAGTAACTAGATTGAAATCTTGTATACATTTCATATAGGTGTGCATATTGAACATTTAAAATTTCGTTCATTGTTTTCCCTCCACCTTTTATATTATACTCAAAGCTTCAAGCCTAACGACTTTAAAAAAAATTTATTTTTCAAAGTAAGTGAGCTTCTTTTTACTGTTGATCCTCTTTCTATAGCTTTACAATTAGAAATGCTTGGCTGAGGACTTAAGCTACGTCTTTTATTATAAATAATCATTCTATTAACCGAATGTGCATGCGAATCGAAACGTTTTCACCACGTAAATTCACCAAATCACCGTTTTGATCAACTATGCGTATAGATAGTGTGCTTATTTCGTCACAGTTGATTGGTAAATAAATTAGGTTATGCGGTGTCACTGTCATTTTATACCCAGGCGGAACATTAATGCCAAACTCATGTAATGTATGATTCGGTGTATTATCTACATATGAACCGCTGATTATATTACATTCCATATGTTCACGGTCTGATCTGATCGATAGGTTTTTGTAGGATGTGGTTCTAGTACTTTTTGATGGAAACCAAACAGTTGTCCAACCGATTTTTCCTTATTAAAGTAAACTGACTCTCGCATGGTAGTTATTTCAACTTGAAGCGTATTATTATTACTTTGAATTTTAAATGTATTTTCAAGGTTATAGTTTTTTAGTTTATTGTAAATGAAATCGGTGATATCATTCAATTCATATGATCCAGTTGGAGTTGTAATAACCTTGTCACCGATGTGGAAGAGGTTATTTTTTTCATCAATATTTGGAATCGAATTATACATATTAAAATCGATAAGAGCGCAATCATATCAACCATTCAATTCGATAGGCGGAAAAAAGTTTGTATTTATAATGGAACTATTTCCATTCAAGGATAATGCAAGTGATCTGGACATATTGAAATCTCTTGATAGAGTGTGGGATTGTAAGTATCTAACCAGCTTTATATTTATATTAAATTGTAAACACGGTGGTGGTCTTGTCGATAAGCTAATCAATACATTACCGTTTGAAGCCCATATTCCGGGATATAATTTTTGTGGACCGGGTACAAAGTTACAGAAACGGTTGGAAAGCGGTGATCAAGGAATAAACCCATTGGATGAAGCTTGCAAAGAGCACGATATTACATATTCTCAAAACAAGGCATTGAGTGAACGACATAGGGCAGACTCCATATTAATTGACCAAGCCTGGTCTCGTGTCAAGGCACCAAATAGCAGTCTTGGTGAAAGAGCAGCAGCATACTTTGTTACAAATATAATGAAAGCCAAGAAAAAATTTGGTATGGGATTGAATAAAACGGAAAAGAAAGGAAGAAAAAAGATATTGAAGAATAAAATGAAGAAGACAAACCTTTCGACCGTTATTAGTGTTGCTACTAAGACATTAAAAAAACAAAAACCATTAGACATTATGAGTGCAATTAAAGTTGCACGTAAATCAATTCATCAATCAATGGGTTCTAAGAAAAATGTTAAAGTACCTCGTGTAATTAATGTACCCAAAATTGGAGGTTTTCTACCAATCGTGCCGATCTTGACAGCCCTCAGCGCTCTTGGTAGTTTAGCAAGTGGTAGTGCAGCAATTGCAAAAACAATTAACAATGCGAGAATGGCTAAAGAAGATATGGAGGAGAAAAAACGTCACAACAGGAAAATTGAAAGTGTTGCTGTAGGAGAAGGATTATATCTGAAGCCCTATAGAAAGGGTTATGGTTTCTTTCTTAAGCCCTATAGTAAGGGGAAAGGAATTAAGAAGCGAAAAAACTAATTTCTCTGCTACCCAATAGACCACTATCAAATATAGACATTATACATTTTGCTAAGAAATATATCCCACATTTTAGAGGGGTGTTTATGAGAGATCTACTTCCAGAAGCTCCAAAAAGTCGGGAGTGTGGTATAGTAAACCTAGCTAATTCACGATCAAGTGGTACACAGTGGGTTGCATATAATACAAATAAAAATAATATACATTATTTCGATAGTTTTGGAAATCTTCAGCCACCTAGAGAAGTTGTGAAATACTTGGGTCATAGAATACAATACAATTACGATAGAGTTCAAGACTTTGATACATACAACTGTGGGCACCTGTGCCTCGCTTTTCTAATTTCTTTCGTAGAAGATGTGGAGTCAAAACCGGTATATTTAAATGGTTAATTTACATTTGGGGGTTTGAAAATCAATGTATGGGTACGTGTATGTGAGAACTCTGTATAGATACTTGGGTCATAGAATACAATACAATTACGATAGAGTTAAAGACTTTGATACATACAACTGTGGACACCTGTGCCTCTCTTTCCTACTTTCTTTCGTAGAAGATGTGGTGTCAAAACCGGTATATTTAAATGGTTAATTTACATTTTGGGGGGTTGAAAATCAATGTATGGGTACGTGTATGTGTGAACTCTATATAGTATAAAAAGTGGACCTGCACGCGTTCAAATTCACAGTCTAAGTTTTTACTTCACATCGAACGTCATCTAGAGGATAAGAATTTTTGATCATTCTTAACAAAAAACTATAACAGCTCATAGCAGCTCAAAACAGCTGGTGACCAGCTTATAACAACTAGTAATCAACTACTTAACAGCTACTAAACAGATAATAACCATCTAATAACAGCTATTAACCAGCTAAAACAAGTAGTAAGCAACTACGAAACAAGTACTGAACAACTGCTAAACATAAAAATACAGCTAAATACAACGTGGAACGACTGTATCAAGTCCAAAAACCTCAACAACCATCATGAATCAGGAAAACCAGATGAATATTGTAATTAAAGAGTACAATAAATTAAATAAAAAGACACTGCTATCGAAGACAAGGATGCCTGAAAATGTAAGATTCCCGATCCTCAAGGCGGAGCGCAAAACTACAAAGGTTGGAGAATCTATTGCTCTCGAGTTGGAGGAGCACATCCTCTTCAAGATGATATCATCAATGAAATGGTTGATGGAAAATTTAATATTTATAAAAGTAATGACAATTTGTATTTAGAAATAAGTCAGTAATCATTAAAAAGATTGAGATTTTAAGAATATAACAATAAATACACTTTTTTAAATATAATAAAGAAAATGTATCGAATCTTTTTTATTCGGAAATGGTATATAAATATTACAGATTATGGCGATCCCTAAACAGTATTTGTTTAGTAACTGAGGAGTGACTACATGAATTTCGGAAATTTAAAATCTTTTACCTATAAAGTTTGTAAAATATACTACAATGAATATTTTGTCACAGTTAACCAAAGCTAGATTTGCTTTGAAGCGAAAATTCGATGATCTCAAACAAGTCAAAAATCATACGAATTTACAATTGGAGGAGACTTTTAAACCTATTACTGAACCCTTACATGAACTTGTTAAGGAAAATAAAAAACAAAAGATTTATAATGTTAAAGATCGTATAAAAGTAAAGCGTGAAATGAAGCAAATTAAAACATACGATGATGATGAGAGAGAGCTTGACGATTTCTACTTTACAACTAATGAGAAAGATCTGCAGTCTAATCGAAACATAACTCCACCAAGGTCTTTCGATGATAGTCATTCCTATAATCAATTCTTTTCACAGACGAATATAGAGGAAGATATAGAAGATGAGAAAAAGGAGACGGAAAAGAGTGAAGAAGAAGAAGGGACAACACCTTTACCAATGTATACAGGAGAGGCCGATATGGGTGTGGATGCAGAGCAAGAAGATAATAACACTAGTTATAATTATGATTTTAGTATCAGTAATTTGACCAGAGGAAATGTGTTGGATAAAGGTTATGGACCTAAAAAAACTGCAAACAATTCATTAACATTGGGAGATAAAAAAATAAAAGTTAAAAATAATAAAATAACAATTTCTAGTGGAATGAGTTGTGATCTGACTCCTGGTCTGTACTCTCTAATTTTTCTTAGTAAACCTAAAAACTATGATGATCAAGACTTTAAAATGTATAAAAAAATTATTTTAGAAACGAATATACATAGAGAAGGCTTTAAACCTAATAACAGATCCAAGGGTACACGAGCATACAAATATAGCCATATTATTAAGAAGTTGATAGACAAAGATTTCAGTCCTACAACGTCTACTCCACTTCGCTCAAAAACAGGTTTTGGTTACATGACTCTTCAGAAATCAAATCCAAACTATGTATATTGGAATGATGTAAATGAGTTAGTCGAACCATTGGAAATTTTAGTAGCATCAAAAGGAGCGGGTAACACCAGCCACAATAACGAAATTTTTTCAGAGGAATTGCGTGAAGAAAGGATTATATTTTAATGGGTATAAAAAGGAAGGACAAATATGTTTTACATTTATAAACATCATGTCTGTTGACAAGTTTGGACATTTTTCTGTTGATAAGGAACGATCAGAAAATTTGAAAAGACGTGGTAATTCTACTGAGGGATTATTCATCGATAAGGACGGTAATCTAAATGCTCAAAATAAACGTATCAAAAACGGATCTAAGCCTTTAGACAACAATGATCTAGCAACGAAACAATATACTGATGAGATCCTCGGAAAGTTGGGAGAAGATTTAAGAAAAATTATAACTCAAAATGTTAATCGTCCATTCACAAAAATTTCAAGCTTAGAAAATAAAATTGAATTGAGTAATAAGAGGGCAGGCAGCGCTGACCAAATTTTTGCGAAAATTCTGGAAAAGATTAAAACCATTGAGGACTATATATTTAAATATGTAACAAAACCGATATCATTACCGAAAAAACCACAATTGAGTTAGAAAATGTCGCTTTTCAGCCTATTAGAAGAATATGATTAAGCGAGAAATCGTAAAAGAGTTGCACGGACCATCTCGAAAAAACTTTCAACGAAGACGAGTGATTACAAAGGGTATAAACGATCTGTGGCAAGCAGATTTGGTTGAAAGGGGAGCCTTTTCAAAATCTAATGATGTGTACCGATACTTGTTGACTGTTATAGACACATTTTCGAAATATGCTTGGGGTGAGGCATTAAAATCAAAAAATGCAAATGATGTTTCCCAAGCCATGGAGAGAATATTTAAATCGGGTCATGGAACACCAAAAAACCTGCAAACTGGTGATGGCACTGAATTCTTTAATTCTAAATTTAAGGTATTAGTGAAAAGTTATAGGATAAATCATTATTCAACCTTCAGTACTCTAAAAGCATCAATAGTTGAACGTTTCAATAGAACTCTTAAAGAATTAATGTGGCGTGAGTTTAGTTTCAATGGAAAATATAAGTGGATAGATATGTATAAACAATTAATTAATAAATACAATAATAGAGTGCATAGAACAATAAAAATTAGTCAAAGTAAATTCAATTCTTCCAATGAAAAACAAATATTACAAACATCGTATAATCACCTGAAAATATTTGTTGCAAGTAAATTCCGTAAGGGGGACCACGTTCGTATCAGTAAATATAAACATGTCTTTGAGAAAGGGTATACACAAAACTATACAACTGAAATCTTTAAAATTAGAAAGGTGGAGAATACATACCCTAAAACATTCTTACTTGAAGATTTAGATGGTAGCCCGATTCAGGGCGGATTCTATAAAGAAGAACTGAAAAAAACACGATTTCCCCACACATACCTAGTTGAAAAAGTTGTAAGGCGAAAAGGAAATAAAGTTTTGGTTAAGTGGCTCGGGTTTTCAAAGACTAGCTGGATAAATAAACAAGAAAGGAAGTTAGCTTCGGCAAGCCGAAGCTTATATACCCTTGCAGCTATAATTATTAAATTTAAAAACACAAGAAATGATATTCCCAATAGTATAAGATATTATGTCAAAAAACACCGAAGCTATAATTTGTTTCATATTATTTTCCTACCAATTTTCAGATCGTTACTATGGCAGCTATATGATATAGTCTTCCGAATTTGATAAAATTAAATTCGAAATTCAGAACTAATTAAAAAATGTTATTTCCAAGCGTTGGAGGTTATATGTTGAAAAACACCGAAGCTATAATTTGTGTCATATTATTTTTCCACCAATTTTCCGATCGTTCCTATGGCAGCTATATGATATAGTCGTCCGATTTCGATTAAATTTAATTCAAATTCAATACTAATTAAAAAATGTTATTTCCAAGCTTAGGAGGTTATATACCAAAAAACACCAAAGATATAATTTTGTAAAAAATTTTTTTCCGATTATTCCTATGGGAGCTATAAGATATAGTTGCCCGATCCGGCTGGTTCCGACTTATATACTACCTGCAAAAGATATAAGACTTTTGGGAAAGTTTCAGCCCGAAGAGAGACTAGTTTGCGTAGAAACGGACGGACAGACGGACAGACGGACAGTCGGACGGACGGACAGACGGACAGACGGACAGACGGACAGACGGACATGGCTTGATCGACTCGTCTAGTGATGCTGATCAAGAATATATATACTTTATGTGGTCGGAAACGTCTCCTTCACTGCGTTGCAAACTTCTGACTGAAATCATTATACCCTCTGCAAGGGTATAAAAAGACATTTTGTAGTATAATAAATGGTTTTTTTATTTAATTTTTATTTATATATAAATTTTTATTTATATATTTATCTTATCTTATATTAAGTTTAATATTAATATTTTTGTACAATGTTTTAAACTAAAATTAAATATAATAAAAATACTTTTTACAAACTCAAAATCATTTTCATTTATATTTTCCAAAGTCTCGATCATAATAAAACATCTCCAATTCAACTGATTTATAAAATAGTTCTTTTTCAATATGTTCCTTTTGAAATTTAAGGCTATGTAATGATTCTCCATCGTTCACATAATTATTTTGTGTCATCTCACCCAAGCAAAATGAATTTGATTCTAACCATTCAACATTTTCTAAAATATCTTTTTCAATTAATCTCTGATGTTTTATTGATGTCGTACCATGGTCTTCGTTACTTAACTTTAAAAATTGTGTTTCATTAACATTACGTTTTCTTTTGTTATCTTTGCCACAAAGAATTTTTTTATTTACTTTAACTGTAGTTATTTTATGTGTTTTTGATCTTAACATTGTTCTATTACCATATAGTGAGGCCCCAGTTAATAAAACGTTTTCATAGTCTTCAATTGTAAGATTTCGTGAACTCACTCCCTTTGCCTTATTATGTGAAGATTCAACTTGATCTATTTTTTTGTTTTTTTTGTTAACTCTTTTGAAGTTATATAGATTAATTCTTTTATCTGAATAGTCCGATGTATCAAATTTTGCTTCAAGATCATTACGAATATCTTTATAAAAATCTTCAGTTTTTATTGTATAGATAAATGAATCAGTATCCATATAATTTGAGAGTAACTTTTCCTGAAACTTTGGCTTCATATATTGATAGTGAAAATCATACATATTCCATTTCGATAAGTCTAATACTGCAAATCCTAAATACATTGGCTTATTAAATAGAACGGACAATCTTTTCATTTGAAGTGCATATAAATTATCATTAATTTTAGTTGCACTATGAAAATTGGATTTTGAAATTAAAGCTTTGGCACAATGTGCTTTTCGTCCAGTCTTCGAGCTATCCGAAGCTTCCCATGTACTAATAAGCTTAATATCGACCCTGCGCTCGGGATCTTCCATTGTTTTTCCGTAAACAGAATTATTCATTAACTTAAAAAAATCTTTTTCAAATTTATTTTTTGCATTTTGCCTAGCTTGCCTGGCATTTGTAAAAACTGAACACCTCTATGGATCTTTTTCAATACTAACCCGTTCTGTATACATTGTTGCAAATTCCGATAATGCATTAGATAATTTTTCTTATTTCCCAGGTCAGCAATTAATTTTTTTACCTTATCCTCTTTTGAGGCTCATTATGAGAGATTGTGAGATCATTATGAAGCTCATGTAAACGGTATGGACATATTAAGTCCACTTCCAAAAAATAACCGTATTTGCTATAGATTGGAATATTATTAATATCAAAATTGTCTATGTCTGTGGTAGACATCCACTTAAAATCTTTATATGGTAGAGGTTGTGACATTGCCCAACCATACAAGTTATTAGCATCCACATACATTAAAAATGAAGACTCCTTCGAGAAATCATAATCTGACAAATATTTGTTATTTGCTTTTGTATATCTATGACAACATTGAACTAAACCACCTCGAATGCTACTTTGAATAAATCTATACATATCTATATCTGTCAGCAATTCAAGTTGAATATTTGTATTTTTCAACATTGCCTCCCAAGATAGTCCTGGTGTCGTAAAATACTGAGCTGGGTCAAGTGAATAAATTTGCATACAACTTTTTCTGAAGTTTTTTTTCTGAAGTTTTCAAAAATGTCGGTTAAAAGAAATACATCAGTTTTTAAATATAATTCTAAATAATCTTTAAGAGTGGAACATGAGAAATGCGACTAAACTTTAAGAGCTTGATCATAATTCCCTTTCCGTTAAATTACTATAGAATGCTTCCCTTGGTGGGAGGGAAGTTTCCTCGAGTCTACTAGCGGAATCTAAATATTCATAGGGAAATATACCCTTCTTACGCATTAGTCGAAATTCTATGTCATTACTGAAAAACGATTTTACAGTGTTCAATTGATCATCAACTAAATTAGAAGCTAGGGTATCTAAACTTGATGGCATAAATCTATATGTATCGAGAAAACGAATTTCAAAACTATTTCCACTTAAACTTTTTATTTTTTTTGAGACAGAAATATAGTTTTCCTTATTTATTGGTATTACGGAAATTTCACCGGGAATCTTTCCTAACTCTTGTATAAATAAATGACAGTCGTATTTCGAAAAATTATGAAAAAATACTGGTATGAATTTGTTAACTTTATAATCCAAGTTACATTTAGAGTGGGCTGCACCTCTAAAGCGACCTGTGAAATGACAATGATCTCTAACCCTATCAGTCCCTAAAACTGTCTGACAAATAGAACAATTCAATGAATTATCAAATTTTTGCTGGTCATGCAAAGTCATTTTCATAGGAACTATTTTATGTAAGTAGTCATCACTAAATTTAGTTAAATCTTTTATCAATGAATTTACAAAACTTATTCGTGAATTTTTTCCTGTTTTTAAAACAAATTTATCTAGTTTAGAATCAAAAGCACAGTTTATATAATACGCATATGATATTGGAATATTTTTATTAATATTAAATAATTTGGGGCTCACTTCAAGATTTTTTGGTTTCAGAAAGCATTCAAAATCCGCGTAGACAACAAATGGAACTTGAAGCTGATGTTGAATTTGGGTAACTTTCAGTATATTATTTTGGGGGTGCGGCATCTTTGAGACCTTCCTACTGCAGACCGTTTTGTGTTTCAATGCAGCTTCCTCAGTTTTGGAAAAATTTAAACACACATTGCAGAAATATTGCGCCCTCTTCTGATTTCCTCTTTGCGCTGTCATTAGTCTTTGAAAGAGAATTATATACACATTATTTAATTGCTTAAAAGAGATAAAAATAAATAAAAGAATTTACCTGGAAATATTTTTAATGTAAATATAATGTCCATTTCCACCGTCTTCCAAAAACATCATATTTCCGATTGAAAAAGTGGTCCAATTATTTCCCTCGTCTCTTCATTATATCCGAATACGTTTAAACTCATATGTGTATTCTTTTTTAAAAAATGCTTAATACATTTTATTTCAATGGGGAAAGTCAACCCTGTGAAATCTAATTTTATAACAGCTCATAGCAGCTCAAAACAGCTGGTGACCAGCTTATAACAACTAGTAAACAACTACTTAACAGCTACTAAACAGATAATAACCATCTAATAACAGCTATTAACCAGCTAAAACAAGTAGTAAGCAACTACGAAACAAGTACTGAACAACTGCTAAACAGGTAGTAAACATAAAAATACAGCTAAATACAACGTGGAACGTATCAAGTCCAAAAACCTCAACAACCATCATGAATCAGGAAAACCAGATGAATATTGTAATTAAAGAGTTCAATAAATTTAATAAAAAGACACTGCTATCGAAGACAAGGATGCCTGAAAATGTAAGATTCCCGATCCTCAAGGCGGAGCGCAAAACAACAAAGGTTGGAGAATCTATTGCTCTCGAGTTGGAGGAGCACATCCTGTACATGCCGGAAAGGTACACCTCTCTTCAAGATGATATCATCAATGAAATGGTTGATGGAAAATTTAATACTTATAAAAGTAATGACAATTTGTATTTAGAAATAAGTCAGTAATCATTAAAAAGATTGAGATTTTAAGAATATAACAATAAATACACTTTTTTAAATATAATAAAGAAAATGTATCGAATCTTTTTTATTCGGAAATGGTATATAAATATTACAGATTATGGCGATCCCTAAACAGTATTTGTTTAGTAACTGAGGAGTGACTACATGAATTTCGGAAATTTAAAGTCTTTTACCTATAAAGTTTGTAAAATATACTACAATGAATATTTTGTCACAGTTAACCAAAGCTAGATTTGCTTTGAAGCGAAAATTCGATGATCTCAAACAAGTCAAAAATCATACTAATTTACAATTGGAGGAGACTTTTAAACCTATTACTGAACCCTTACATGAACTTGTTAAGGAAAATAAAAAACAAAAGATTTATAATGTAAAAGATCGTATAAAAGTAAAGCGTGAAATGAAGCAAATTAAAACATACGATGATGATGAGAGACAGCTTGACGATTTCTACTTTACAACTAATGAGAAAGATCTGCAGTCTAATCGAAACATAACTCCACCAAGGTCTTTCGATGATAGTGATTCCTATAATCAATTCTTTTCACAGACGAATATAGAGGAAGATATAGAAGATGAGAAAAAGGAGACGGAAAAGAGTGAAGAAGAAGAAGGGACAACACCTTTACCAATGTATACAGGAGAGGCCGATATGGGTGTGGATGCAGACCAAGTAGATAATAACACTAGTTATAATTATGATTTTAGTATCAGTAATTTGACCAGAGGAAATGTGTTGGATAAAGGTTATGGACCTAAAAAAACTGCAAACAATTCATTAACATTGGGAGATAAAGAAATAAAAATTAAAAATAATAAAATAACAATTTCTAGTGGAATGAGTTGTGATCTGACTCCTGGTCTGTACTCTCTAATTTTTCTTAGTAAACCTAAAAACTATGATGATCAAGACTTTAAAATGTATAAAAAAATTATTTTAGAAACGAATATACATAGGGAAGGCTTTAAACCTAATAACAGATCCAAGGGTACACGAGCATACAAATATAGCCATATTATTAAGAAGTTGATAGACAAAGATTTCAGTCCTACAACGTTTTGGTTACATGACTCTTCAGAAATCAAATCCAAACTATGTATATTGGAATGATGTAAATGAGTTAGTCGAACGATTGGAAATTTTAGTAGCATCAAAAGGAGCGGGTAACACCAGCCACAATAACGAAATTTTTTCAGAGGAATTTCGTGAAGAAAGGATTATATTTTAATGGGTATAAAAAGGAAGGACAAATATGTTTTACATTTATAAACATCATGTCTGTCGACAAGTTTGGACATTTTTCTGTTGATAAGGAACGATCAGAAAATTTGAAAAGACGTGGTAATTCTACTGAGGGATTATTCATCGATAAGGACGGTAATCTAAATGCTCAAAATAAACGTATCAAAAACGGATCTAAGCCTTTAGACAACAATGATCTAGCAACGAAACAATATACTGATGAGATCCTCGGAAAGTTGGGAGAAGATTTAAGAAAAATTATAACTCAAAATGTTAATCGTCCATTCATAAAAATTTCAAGCTTAGAAAATAAAATTGAATTGAGTAATAAGAGGGCAGGCAGCGCTGACCAAATTTTTGCGAAAATTCTGGAAAAGATTAAAACCATCGAGGAGGAGGAGGACCGATATCATTACCGAAAAAACCACAATTGAGTTAGAAAATGTCGCTTTTCAGTCTATTAGAAGAATATGATTAAGCGAGAAATCGTAAAAGAGTTGCACGGACCATCTCGAAAAAACTTTCAACGAAGACGAGTGATTACAAAGGGTATAAACGATCTGTGGCAAGCAGATTTGGTTGAAATGGGAGCCTTTTCAAAATCTAATGATGTGTACCGATACTTGTTGACTGTTATAGACACATTTTCGAAATATGCTTGGGGTGAGGCATTAAAATCAAAAAATGCAAATGATGTTTCCCAAGCCATGGAGAGAAAATTTAAATCGGGTCATGGAACACCAAAAAACCTGCAAACTGATGATGGCACTGAATTCTTTAATTCTAAATTTAAGGTATTAGTGAAAAGTTATAGGATAAATAATTATTCAACCTTCAGTTCTCTAAAAGCATCAATAGTTGAACGTTTCAATAGAACTCTTAAAGAATTAATGTGGCGTGAGTTTAGTTTCAATGGAAAATATAAGTGGATAGATATGTATAAACAATTAATTAATAAATACAATAATAGAGTGCATAGAACAATAAAAATGAGTCAAAGTAAATTCAATTCTTCCAATGAAAAACAAATATTACAAACATCGTATAATCACCTGAAAATATTTGTTGCAAGTAAATTCCGTAAGGGGGACCACGTTCGTATCAGTACATATAAACATGTCTTTGAGAAAGGGTATACACAAAACTATACAACTGAAATCTTTAAAATTAGAAAGGTGAAGAATACATACCCTAAAACATACTTACTTGAAGATTTAGATGGTAGCCCGATTCAGGGCGGATTCTATAAAGAAGAACTGAAAAAAACACGATTTCCCCACACATACCTAGTTGAAAAAGTTGTAAGGCGAAAAGGAAATAAAGTTTTGGTTAAGTGGCTCGGGTTTTCAAAGACTAGCTGGATAAATAAAAAAGACATTTTGTAGTATAATAAATGGTTTTTTTAATTAATTTTTATTTATATATAAATTTTTATTTATATATTTATCTTATCTTATATTAAGTTTAATATTAATATTTTTGTACAATGTTTTAAACTAAAATTAATTATAATAAAAATACTTTTTACAAACTCAAAATCATTTTCATTTATATTTTCCAAAGTCTCGATCATAATAAAACATCTCCAATTCAACTGATTTATAAAATAGTTCTTTTCAATATGTTCCTTTTGAAATTTAAGGCTATGTAATGATTCTCCATCGTTCACATAATTATTTTGTGTCATCTCACCCAAGCAAAATGAATTTGATTCTAACCATTCAACATTTTCTAAAATATCTTTTTCAATTAATCTCTGATGTTTTATTGATGTCGTACCATGGTCTTCGTTACTTAACTTTAAAAATTGTGTTTCATTAACATTACGTTTTCTTTTGTTATCTTTGCCACAAAGAATTTTTTTATTTACTTTAACTGTAGTTATTTTATGTGTTTTTGATCTAAACATTGTTCTATTACCATATAGTGAGGCCCCAGTTAATAAAACGTTTTCATAGTCTTCAATTGTAAGATTTCGTGAACTCACTCCCTTTGCCTTATTATGTGAAGATTCAACTTGATCTATTTTTTTGTTTTTTTTTGTTAACTCTTTTGAAGTTATATAGATTAATTCTTTTATCTGAATAGTCCGATGTATCAAATTTTGCTTCAAGATCATTACGAATATCTTTATAAAAATCTTCAGTTTTTATTGTATAGATAAATGAATCAGTATCCATATAATTTGAGAGTAACTTTTCCTGAAACTTTGGCTTCATATATTGATAGTGAAAATCATACATATTCCATTTCGATAAGTCTAATACTGCAAATCCTAAATACATTGGCTTATTAAATAGAACAGACAATCTTTTCATTTGAAGTGCATATAAATTATCATTAATTTTAGTTGCACTATGAAAATTGGATTTTGAAATTAAAGCTTTGGCACAATGTGCTTTTCGTCCAGTCTTCGAGCTATCCGAAGCTTCCCATGTACTAATAAGCTTAATATCGACCCTGCGCTCGAGATCTTCCATTGTTTTTCCGTAAACAGAATTATTCATTAACTTAAAAAAATCTTTTTCAAATTTATTTTTTGCATTTTGCCTAGCTTGCCTGGCTTTTGTAAAAACGGAACACCTCTATGGATCTTTTTCAATACTAACCCGTTCTGTATACATTGTTGCAAATTCCGATAATGCATTAGATAATTTTTCTTATTTCCCAGGTCAGCAATTAATTTTTTTACCTTATCCTCTTTTGAGGCTCATTATGAGAGATTGTGAGATCATTATGAAGATCATGTAAACGGTATGGACATATTAAGTCCACTTCCAAAAAATAACCGTATTTGCTATAGATTGGAATATTATTAATATCAAAATTGTCTATGTCTGTGGTAGACATCCACTTAAAATCTTTATATGGTAGAGGTTGTGACATTGCCCAACCATACAAGTTATTAGCATCCACATACATTAAAAATGAAGACTCCTTCGAGAAATCATAATCTGACAAATATTTGTTATTTGCTTTTGTACATCTATGACAACATTGAACTAAACCACCTCGAATGCTACTTTGAATAAATCTATACATATCTATATCTGTCAGCAATTCAAGTTGAATGTTTGTAGTTTTCAACATTGCCTCCCAAGATAGACCTGGTATCGTAAAATACTGAGCTGGGTCAAGTGAATAAATTTGCATACAACTTTTTCTGAAGTTTTTTTTCTGAAGTTTTCAAAAATGTCGGTTAAAAGAAATACATCAGTTTTTAAATATAATTCTAAATAATCTTTAAGAGTGGAACATGAGAAATGCGACTAAACTTTAAGAGCTTGATCATAATTCCCTTTCCGTTAAATTACTATAGAATGCTTCCCTTGGTGGGAGGGAAGTTTCCTCGAGTCTACTAGCGGAATCTAAATATTCATAGGGAAATATACCCTTCTTACGCATTAGTCGAAATTCTATATCATTACTGAAAAACGATTTTACAGTGTTCAATTGATCATCAACTAAATTAGAAGCTAGGGTATCTAAACTTGATGGCATAAATCTATATGTATCGAGAAAACGAATTTCAAAACTATTTCCACTTAAACTTTTTTTTTTTTTTGAGACAGAAATATAGTTTTCCTTATTTATTGGTATTACGGAAATTTGACCGGGAATCTTTCCTAACTCTTGTATAAATAAATGACTGTCGTATTTCGAAAAATTATGAAAAAATACTGGTATGAATTTGTTAACTTTATAATCCAAGTTACATTTAGAGTGGGCTGCACCTCTAAAGCGACCTGTGAAATGACAATGATCTCTAACCCTATCAGTCCCTAAAACTGTCTGACAATAGAACAATTCAATGAATTATCAAATTTTTGCTGGTCATTCAAAGTCATTTTCATAGGAACTATTTTATGTAAGTAGTCATCACTAAATTTAGTTAAATCTTTTATCAATGAATTTACAAAACTTATTCGTGAATTTTTTCCTGTTTTTAAAACAAATTTATCTAGTTTAGAATCAAAAGCACACTTTATATAATACGCATATGATATTGGAATATGTTCATTAATATTAAATAATTTGGGGCTCACTTCAAGATTTTTTGGTTTCAGAATGCATTCAAAATCCGCGTAGACAACAAATGGAACTTGAAGCTGATGTTGAATTTGGGTAAATTTCAGTATATTATTTTGGGGGTGCGGCATCTTTGAGACCTTCCTACTGCAGACCGTTTTGTGTTTCAATGCAGCTTCCTCAGTTTTGGAAAAATTTAAACACACATTGCAGAAATATTGCGCCCTCTTCTGATTTCCTCTTTGCGCTGTCATTAGTCTTTGAAAGAGAATTATATACACATTATTTAATTGCTTAAAAGAGATAAAAATAAATAAAAGAATTTACCTGGAAATATTTTTAATGTAAATATAATGTCCATTTCCACCGTCTTCCAAAAACATCATATTTCCGATTGAAAAAGTGGTCCAATTATTTCCCTCGTCTCTTCATTATATCCGAATACGTTTAAACTCATATGTGTATTCTTTTTTAAAAAATGCTTAATACATTTTATTTCAAGGGGGAAAGTCAACCCTGTGAAATCTAATTTTATTTCATCACTTATACGAATTATCTCCACCGTTATATCTATAATATATTCCGAACATCTTTGCGGCCTGTTAACAATTTATAAGGCAGAAATCAAAGCCCATTTAAAACAATATTGATCATTTGCATTACAAACATTAACTATTACTTTTTTTGTCAAAAGGAAACGAGGTAGTGGTATGAAGGACGATCCAGCCATTGGTGTATAGTGATTCACATTCATTTCCAAGCGAATCAATTTTATAAGAGACCATCCACCGTCTCTCTCTTGAAATTCTTCAGTTTTAGAAATTATTTCCATGGTATGTTCATGGAAAATATTTTCTAAGTCTGAATCTTTATTCATGATCGTCATTTTACTTTGAAAACTTTTCATTTTAATTTCTTCAGATTCATCTTTAAAAAGAATATACTCTGCAAACAGTTCAAAGTTGACTTTTGCTGAAGTATAACTTTCTAATAGAATGGTGAGATAAGGTAGCAGTGACAATCCAGCTTCACTCAAGAAACTCTCAGGTAAGATCAAGTCCGATCCATCGTTTACATACATGTAATGCAGTATTCCTTCCTTGAATCCCTCAGAAATTTTTTTGACTCTTACGTCAAGGGGTTGAATTGCATATCGCTTATGCACCTCCGAACGGACATGGTTTGCCCACTTATTCTTTTGCAAGAAACACTTGCAGGATTGACAATACTGATTTTGGTTATTCATTTTATTTTATTCTTTTAGTTTAAACTATTTTTTCACGATCACTTTTTCACTTTTACTTAAGTTGTGTTTGACGTAGCAGAGTATCCCACTTCAAGACTAGTTTTGGAAGACTAACTATTGTCCTCGATTATTTATAGTGTTTGAAGTGGGCGTGAACGATAATATTGAAGATGCTTTATAGACATGATCGTGACATTTTTATAAGTTCAAAGTCCATTAAAATAACTTAATTTATTGGATTATGCTAATTGACCCAGAACCCGCATACGTTAATGAGGGGGGAGGGGGGGGCTTGGGACCATTAATATGCTAATTGTCCCAGAAGCCGCCTTTCCCTACTACTAAAATGCAGACAAATTCCACTTGTCCCAAAACAACTGAGTCCGCCAACCGATTTGCTGAGCTTTCGGACATGGACACAACCGAAGAATATTTACAATCTTACCAAACAGTCAGCCAGTTGGTTAACAATCCTGATCAGGCCAGTACCAGCACAGGCTTAAGCCACGGCAGCTCCAATAACAACAAAAACGTCGAACGCAACAGCAGTCAATCCAACAACAACAGTATCGACAATGCTACTAACAAACATCCACCCAAAAACAAGCCACCGCCGATTGTAATTAATAACTGCGAGAATCTGAACGGGCTTATTCGATCCATAGATAAAATCGTACATTTTTTGATGGACGTTGATGCACTACGAGCAGTACGAACAAGTTGCCCAACGACACCAAGCACGTGCTTGTTACGCGCGGGACCCTTTTATCAATTTGGACAAAAATACGAGTTCGCGAGGAAGATACAAAAAACAAATAGAGACGGGACACAAATGAAAATAAAAGAAGCAACTAAGAATGAAGCAAATGAGTTAAAATATTAGTTTTTAATACCGGGAAAGAAGTTGAAGTGCAAATGAAATGGTAAAGGTTGTTATAATTATTACATAGAACGCGAAAGGGCTCGTGCAGACAAAAATTTGATGTACATCGTGGCAAATTAAGAGGATAATAATTTCGTGTTAGTCTAGCAGGAACATTGAAAGTTAAGCGGTTTACAAGTTCTACAGAATCAATATCACCTCTAATAAGATTTTGCATAAAAATAGTACCAAGCATTGTTCTACGATTTACAAGTGTAGGTAAATTAAGCAATAGTAATCTACTCTGATAGGAAGGTAGCCTTACGTTTTGATCCCAGTTCAAACCACGAAGGGCAAAAAGAAGAAATTTTTTTTGTACCGACAATACGGTCAATGTGCACTTGATATTGTGGACTCCAAACCGAGGAACAATATTCCAAAATAGGACGGACAAGGGAGGTAAATAATAATTTGGTTGTATAAGGGTCATCAAATTCTTTTGACCAACGCCTTATAAACCCAAGAACACTCATGGCCCTGTTGACTGTGGACATTATGGGGCAGTCAAATTTAAGTTTTGGGTCCAGAAGAACGCCTAAGTCATTAACTGAATATATACGGTCGAGTGACGTATTTTGAAGAGAGTAACTATCAAAAGTAGGAGTACCCTTATAAAATGTCATAACGTTGCATTTAAGGCAGTTCAAATTTAAAAGGTTGTACTCACACCATCCCTGAAAACAATCAATATCTGACTGTAAGTTGAAGCTATATCATTATATGATAAACAAAGCTTAACATCATCAGCATACATTAGTACACGAGAATGTGTTATGGTAGAGGGAAGATCGTTAATAAACAAAGTAAACAGCAAAGGACCCAAATGACTACCCTGAGGCACTCCAGATGTCACGTAGATCAATTTTGAAACAGCGTTCTTGAATATAACCCTCTGAGTCCTACCATTCAAATAACTTGAAATCCAAGTTAATAGATTACATGGAAGCCCAAGCTGATTTAATTTGAATAATAGAAGAGAGTGGTTGACAGAGTCAAAGGCCTTACTAAAATCTGTATATATAACGTCAGTCTGCATTTTTTCTTAAATCCATTAATTACAATAGATGACAATTCATGAAGGTTGGTGGTGGTCGATCTCCGCTTAACAAAACCATGCTGACACGGTGATATTAGCGAGGAACATAAATGTTGCAAATGAGAAGTAATAATACGTTCAAATGCTTTAGGAATTGCCGACAGTTTGGAAATACCTCTATAATTCTGGGCATCCGCCTTCGCACCCTTTTTGTAAAGTGGAATGATAAAAGAGTCTTTCCAGATAGTAGGAAAAACTGATGATGAAATAGACAAATTAAAAAGTTTAAGAATCGGTTTACATATGGTTGACGCAAAAAACTTAAGCACACCCGGGGAGTCCATCTGGACCGGGAGAATAAGTTGGTGTTGTTTTGCTAAGTCTCTTAAGAGAGAATATCCCGTAATTTCAGGGGTAAAAATACAATTCGCCCTATTTAAGGGATTAGGTTAGTTAGAATTTGACCAAGCAGCCGAACTATAAGTAGTTTGGAAAAACTCAGCAAATAAATCAGCAATTTCAGAATCCGTCGATGCCTCCATTGAGTTAAAACGTACCAATGAAGGTTATGCCGACGACTTACGCTTGGCATTAACTAAGTTATAAAACTGCTTCGGATCATTTGAAAATTCGAATTTACATCGACTTAAATACATAGAATAGCAATGACTATTGAGAACATTAAAGTCCGATCGAGCCACCACATATTTCGAAAAATCCGATGGCTTATCCGAATTTTTATACTTTTTATAGGTGTTTGTTTTGAGGTTTTTAAGTCTTTGAAGCGCATTGGTAAACCAAGGAGGCCTGTTTAGCTTTGAACGAAGCCTATGAGGAACGCATTCATTAAAAAAAGTATTTCAGTGGCACTTTCAATATCCATACAATTGTACAAGTCTGTCCAATTATATTGAGAAATCATATCGTTAAGTTTTTTATAGTCACATTTTCGAAAAAATCTCATTTTAGTTTGAGGAACTAAAGGAGAGAGGGTATCAACGCATGGGAGGCAGATTGTCAATTCCAATGTTGGATGATATCGGTCTTCGGGTAGAACAAGAGCGTCAATTCTAGATACCGTGACTTCAGACGGGTCTGAGACAAACACAAGATCTATTTGTCTATTTAATGAATTCCGTATAAAGCTTACTTGCTGTAACGATAATTCTAAAAGGCCATCCACAAAATCATGGACGGATAAGGGTATAGCGGCAAGTGAGTCAGTAGGAGGAGACCAAGAAATATCCGGGAGATTAAAGTCACCCAAAACAATCAAAAGGTCTCTGTTAGAAAGAAGGGATAGAACAGATTTTATCGCAGACAGATGGTGCTCATAAATTATTAGATCAGAGCCAGGAGGAATATAGGAACATGTAACAAAAATAGATAAGGATTGCAAGGAAACTTTCACACTAACAAATTCAATTTCGTTAGGGGTATCATAGTGAATTTTTTTCGGATGTTAGGCTAGTGGTAACGGCAATCAGCACACCGCCCCCCCTACGTGAGGATCGATCGGTCCTATAGGCATTAAAGTTATTTGACAGAACTTCAGAGTCAGATATCTCTGGTTTCAGCCAAGTTTCCGTAAAAGCCAAAATATCTGCAGTAAATGCAGAGGAGACAGCATAAAGCTTGGGTAGCTTCATATTTAGTCCCCTAACATTTTGATAAGCCAAAAATAAACTTTTTAGTTTTTTTGCGCAGTGGTAGGTCTATTATGTGTTCTCGGTTTATTGGGAACAAATTCTTTTATTACTAAATCATCATTTAGCCAAAAGCTTTCAGAAAGTAGTACCTTAAACACATCAGGCGGTGCAAATATTTTAAAAGAGGATATACTACGAGCGTATGAAAACCGAAATTGTTCAACTGAAATATTCTCGGATGGGAATTTTTCACGTATAAATTCCAAAACATCCTCAGATGTGGTATCTGGGGTGAATCTAGAAACAAATAATTGCTTCCTATGTGGAACAACTGACAGTTTCTAAATACTCCGTAAAATGACATTCCAACAATTCCGTTTCGATCCTTGCTGCAGATTCAGACGCTATAGAGCAATCAGTAAATATTTGATTGCAAAAAAGGTCCCGTTCCACTCCTGGCAGCTTAAAGAGGACAGATCTTATCGCGTGGTTATTCGAGGTGTTCATTACTCCACTCCGGACGAACACATTAAAGAAAGCCTTACCTTGCTTGGCCATGTTGTTTCATTAATAGACCAAAAAGCCGTTTATACAAAACAAAGTTCGTCAACCTAGTGTTTGTTGAACTAGAGCCATCTCCAACCAACAAGGAAATCCACGAAGTTAAGACTCTATGTCGCCAGCGTGTTCAAGTGGAATTACCATACAAAAAGAATAAGGTCGAACAATGCCATCGTTGCCAGGATTTCCACCATACAAAAAACAACTGTTTTCTGGATCATAACTGTGTGAGATGTGGTCAGAAACATGTCATAAAGGCATGCGGTGAAAATCACACAGCAAATTACAAGGGCTGTATTGTCTAACAGCAGACAGTAAGACGCCGAAAAAATCTTTCAACCCAGGGTTACGCTTTCCCAAAAAACCTCTACAAAAGGACGACTGTTCGATCGGAGGTCGTGGGAGCTCTGTCATACGCAAATGTCACCAATGGTCATTCTCGTCACCAAAATCAACAGGGTGGCCGACCCCAGTTGCAGCAACCTGCGAACCTGCACCAGAACCAATTCCCTCTAGGGGAACAAGCTATAAGAGGCCTAACCAGCAACATAAACGAAATGACCTCCCTCGGTTCCGGACACAAACCATACAGACGACAGACCAACAACAATAGAGACCCAGAGACCCGCCATCAGCAGCAACAGTCCTTCTAGCAACAACATCAACGAAATCGCGATCAATTCCAAATCGATCAGCAATGGAAACGACAAGAACAAATGTATCTACGATCTGAAGAACAACTGTCTGACCTTGTTGCTCGGTTTGACATAATGCTTCAGATGATGATGTCAATGATGTCCCTTATAACCAACCTTTTACCCTAAATAGCACCAGGATCTGCACAAGCAGCCGCTGGTCTGCACTCTGCCTTTACAGCCTTTACATCTCATACGCAGGATCTTGCTACCGGAGGGCCTACACATTACCCGTACAGCCAACGCATGCCATCAGCCATTGACTTTGCCATTTACAAAGGAATTCATTCTGATTTACTAAGCATCTCTGAAATTGTTGAACTAAGTTCGGACCACATCCCATTAATAATCCAGTTTAGAGTTTCCGCTTGTAAGCTTTCCCGCAAGACGTGCGTCCTGTCCCAGAATGCAAATACTCGTATACCACAGTTTCAGGAAGCGATTAACGGTTTAGTTAACCTTAACATGCATCTGAAGACTCCTGATGACATTGACGATGCAACTGAAGGGCTTGTGCGAAATATTCACATCGCTGTCGAATCATCAACCTGCGGCCAAAGACCAAACAGCCCATCTGATCCACCTCATTCCCTTTTAAAACCTGAGGTCCTGGATTTGATGAGGCTTAAAAGGACATTGCGTCGCAGATTTATGCGTTCTCGATATCCTCCTGACAAAAGAGAATATCGTCGTGCTGAGGACGATTTTAAGAAACTATTGCTTAGAACGAGAGTGAATACTTTGCTGATATGCTCCGCAATGCTGGTCCCACAAAGCCGCATGGATTCAATCTCTGGAGGGCAATAAGGAATATTATACGACAGTCCCCTCGCCGAATTCCAATATAGCGTGCCGACAACACGTGGTGCAGATCAGATAGCGAAATTTCGATGGCCTTTGCTGAGGAATTGGAAGGGCGCTTTCTGCCATTCAATCTTGCTAGGCCTGAAGACGAGGATAATACCCTAGCATTCCTAAGTGCCCCCTCCTCGGCGATCGAACCTATCCCACATGTGAGTCCGAAAGAGGTCTGTCTCGAAATTCGCAAGCTGCAACTCAGTAAGGCTTCCGGTTTCGACGGGATCGACAGCAGAATTGCCAAGGCGTTACCTAGGAAGGGTACACTATTTCTAGTTCTCCTTTTCAACTCCATGTTAGTGGATACGTAACATTTTCCCACACGGCAATCCAAACTACAACGAGAAGAAGGCTGAAGCGTCGGCACCCTGGCGATCTTTGGGCACGAGGACGTCATTGTACAATAATGTCACCTTTATAAATTTGTTAACTTTCTTATTTCTGTTATGTTTCATGTTATTTTTTCCTTTGTTATTTCCATGCGTTTTATAGCCATTAAGTTGGCTGATCAACACTTAAATAAATATTAGCACAAAAAAAAAAATGTAAGTGCTTGAAAATCCATTCCATTAATCAACATATCCGAATTTTTGGATATAGTTACTCCGTTCTTGTCAAACTCGATTGACATTTCGGCCTCTTGAAGTCGTTTCACAGAGATCAAATTTCCGGAAGCCTCTTTGGAGTAGAGAACATCGTCCAACGTTAATTCATGGCCATTGTGAGGTCACACAATGCCACGCTTAGTAGCGTAGATATATGATCCTTGCTTGGCCACAGATATTTTATTCGGATACTCCAGGTCCACGCTATCAGCAAATAGCAATGCACCGTTGATTATGTGGTTTGTGGCTTCAGAATCAAGAATAAATTCGAACTTATCCGACACCGAGTTATTTGCTTTAAGCATGAACGCGAAACCACCGTGTAGCGACATTGCGAGTTGATCTTGTTTATTTTCTATATATTTTTTCATTTATTATATTTTATATTGAAAACAATCTATTTTTTTATGTCTCTCCCCACCATAGTGATGACATCTAAAGTTTAAATAAGACCTTAAATATTTTTGGTGGTCTAGCAACCCTATTTCGGACAGAGTTATTGTTGTTGTTGTTATTATAAAAGTTTATAAAAGAGTTATTTTTATTCTTGCTGCTTTTTATACCCGTTACTCGTAGAGTAAAAGGGTTTACTAGATTCGTCGGAAAGTAGGTAACAGGCAGAAGGAAGCGTTTCCGACCAGATAAAGTATATATATTCTTGATCAGGATCACTAGCCGAGTCGATCTAGCCATGTCCGTCTGTCCGTCTGTTTGTCTGTCCGGATGAACGCTGAGATCTTGGAAACTATAAGAGCTAGGATTGGCATGCAGATTCCTAAGCTTCTTACGCAGCGAAAGTTTTTTTCAACAGAGTGCCACGCCCGCTCTAACGCCCACAAACCGACCAAAACTCAGGTTCCTACTGTTTTGATGCTAGAATACAAATTTAAACTGAAATGTGTTGTTCTCATCAGTACCTATCGATTGACCCAAAAAAAGTTTGCCACGCCCACTTTAACGCCCACAAACCGCCCACAAACTTTAAAAAATCGAAAATATGAACGCGAATATCTCGGAAACTATCAAGGATGGAGAATGGGAATTTCAGATTTAGATTCCGAAGCCTTGTAAGTAGTCCAAGTTTGTTACGCGAATATGCCACGCCCACTCTTACGCCCACAAACCGCCAAAACCTATGACGCCCACAATTTTCATGCTAGATAACAAATTTTAACTGAAATGTATGGGTCTCGTCGATGCTTATCGATTGATCCAAAGAAAAGTTTGCCACGCCCAAGTTAACTCCCATAACGCTTAAGTCTGTCTACCGCCGGTAGGTGGCACATTTCAATCTCGCTTTGCTGCGAGCATATCTCCATTTCCCTTTGGTCCCTTTAGCTGAGTAACGGGTATCTGATAGTCGAGGTACTCGACTATAGCGTTCTTCCTTGCTTTATTTGGAATAAACACCTTCATCACTCTTCGACTTGTGTCATTACTGACACTCTTTTTTTTTATTTCATGATCTAACAATCTATTCTTCACGAACGCAAGCGTTAAATTCTCTTCGGAAAACGTTTCTAAGGCTGTTATTACTCCATAGTACGAATAGGGCAAAATCAGCAACAAATGCTAGACCTTGTCCATCTCTTCGATTCTTGCACCAGCAGCTAGCAGTTCACTCACTATCTCGTCGAATACAGTAAAATGGCTCAATTGTGCCGTCTGGCTCTTCAATTTGAGTGAAAGAAGCCGTTTGCGATCTGCCAACTGCGAGGCCAAACTTTTTCGCGCGTTGATGGCGTCCAAATTCTTGAGAGTCTGGGGCACCGAGAAGTCGCTGGATGCCAAATTGAGAAACGAATCACTTAAGTATTCTATTAACGTGCTTTTTGCACACCTCTCTGCTTTTTTCCAATTTTCATCCACTTTTCCAGGCACATCTTGATCAATAACTTTGATAACGTCTAATTCTTCCACACGACATATTTTTCGCCGTCAAACGGCTTTGTATTCCGCACACAAATTGTTTGAATGTATGCGAGGGACGCGTAAGTGAACTTTTTTTTTGGAAGTCACTATATCAACATTTTTACTTATTCGTTTCCTATGCGTAGATCTGGGCCCTAACCAGTTAAAAATTGAACAACTCAGCAAGTCCCAGCAGACACCGATATATTTAAGTTTTTATTTTATGTTTAATGTTATAGCTCTTTTCGTCGCACACGCACGCCACAGTCAAAAGTCAAAAGCATAAAGGGAAGAGAGAACTTAAGTGTGACCAAATAAAGATCTATGAATAAAACATCAGTATTGTGTAAAGTAATTTTTGATAACAGAGTAGGGATATTCGACACTTCTTAATGAATAGTCCGATTTAAATAACGAAAAATGTTGGCACCAGATAGATTTTAACCTTATTGTAACAAATTTTTAACGTCGATCGAAAGGTATTGACGAAACTAATACATTTCTGTACAAACTCTTATTCTAGCACCAAAACTCTAAAATCTGCATACCTAAGCCCAAGCTTGTAGCGTTCATACGGACGTAAGGGCAGACGTAAAGTTGAAAAGACGGACGGACATGGTTCGTTCGATTCAGCTCAATAAAATATATACTTTTGTGAACGGCCGTCGAGAAGCGCCGCCGTCGAAGGCACACGGGAGTCGCAACCAGCTGCCGATCACAACAATTCTAGCAAAAGCAAAGCAATAACGTTTTCCAATTTGTCCCAATCTGATATCCTGTATTTTCTTGGGTATCGGGTAGTCACGCACTATAAATTTAGTGGAACGAACACATAATATTTCTGAGCTATCCGCAGCGTTTTGTAGCGAGCAAACAGTAAAATCAGTTCGTTGCATCTGGCGTCCTAGCGTGATTGCCATGATCCAGAAAACAAGAGTTGAGTCGTGGCTATTTATTGAACAGAGTACAACCTCAAAAAGGATGATTTTCGCGCCATTGCATCCTCCCTGGGGATCAAGCTGGAGGGTCTTGTGGATGACATGAGAAAAGCATTGTCGGAGTTCATAGACCACACAACCTAAGAAAGGGAAACAGTCGACATCCGCGAGGCAATGGAAAGGAAACACGGAAGAAAAGGCATGGGGGTAAAGGTCACAATTGCCGAGGTGAGCAACGTAGACACCCGAAGCATGATGGACGCCAGCAGCCAGGAACGGCAAGAAGCTTGGCGAGAACGGCGGGAAAACAGTCGAAAGAGGAGAAAAAGGAAGGACGGGGAACGGCGTAGAGCGGTACTACGCTATGGTGGCGAAGCAGTTCCGAGAGTGAAGTTTCAGATATGACGGCCACGAAAAGCCCTTGGAATTTCTGTCCGTATGAGTGTAACAATCTGGAAGAGAAGGGGAGGGAGTTCCAGCAGGTACACACTCAACAAGTCCACCCGGCATCCGCACGAAGGGACCAAGGCGCATTTGTGCCAGAACGGCAAAGGTGTTCCTAAGAGCCACGGTCCACATTATATTCTCAACCCGGCACGGGCTTGCCGAAGATGTCGAAGCCACGAGCATTGGTGCCGAAACCACCCAGTAATGTTCTCCTGGAGCTGCGGCGAAATCGGCGTGATGACCCTCGATTGCTGCCCTAGATCGGAAAATGCCCAGCCTTCGAGGGACAACAAGGGTTCGCAAAGTACTGCCTCTCAATCCTAATGGGCGACCTGAAGGGGGAAGAATTGTCCACCACAGTGCTCATGGACGGGACGAAATTAAGGCCACGGTGAATACCAGCGCCACGGCTAGCCTTATAAACAAGTAGCTTGCGGACAGGCTGCAGGCGACAGGACATACGAAAGCATCACCTCGCAGCTAGAGATAGGAATAGGACTCGGCACAAGATCAGTGGTAATACAGTAGCTGATCCTTCCGGAATCATTGACGCCCTAATTCTACGATGAAACTTCCTAACCAGAATAGGGGCGAGCACGGGACTGGAATCAACGCTGCACAGAAGGGAGACTGTCCGTTGCGGTCACAGAAACACCAAAAGAATTCACAGAAGAGACGATTTTCTAACATCACAGTTGGCGATCTTGTAGAATATACAAGGATAGTCGACCATAGCTGTTCATTACACCATTATTAGGCATTAGACCACGTAATAGGGCCGGAAATGATGCCTCACGACTTTGCGTCATATAGTCATTGGACGGACCATAGCAGAGCACATGCGAAACCTAAAGGAAGTGTTTAAGAGACTGCGGGTAGCAAACCTGAAAATTAAGGCTGATAAGTGTAAATTCTTTAGAAATCGGAACGGACCCAGATAAAGTTTCGGTCATAGCCCAGCTCAAACCTCCGGCCAACGTTAAAGAGCTACGACAGTATCTAGGAGTGGCGTCGTGGTATAGACGGTTCGTACTGACTTTGCCACGGTAGTGCAGCCGCTGAACGCCCTCCTCTGGAAGAAAAATTGGAAATGGACGGACGTTTACCAACCAGCATTCGAAGCTGTCAGGGCCAAGCCATTGCTGATCCGATCCTAGCATGTCCACGATTTCTTCAAATCGGACGTTTGTACTCCAAACAGCGATTACGGCTACTCTCACACAATATTCCGACCAAGTTGAGCGAGATTATATGGTGGGAGCCGACCGTCTATACCGACACATTTCGCACGGGGCAGGCAATGAGGTTGTAGTCGCCTGGAAGGTGTGCGAAAACCACGACACGCCAACGATCACAAGGGTGGCAGTAAGGTACCATTGGCCAGGTGTGCATCGGGACGTACGAAAATATGTTCGGAACTGCGAAAGCAGCTTGCAATATTAGGCCAACCAACTACAGGCAGCCGGAAAATTGCTTCCCGTGTGGAAACCCTATGAAAGGCCATCAGAGAACGGATCGTCTCAAGGTACAGGGTATCGAAAATTCTGATAACCGACAATGGGGTTCAGTTCATGCTTAAAGATTTAAAGATGTTTCTAGAGGAGCAGGGTGCACCAATTCACACTGTGAACTCCACAGCCCCGTATACGCTACAAGAAAACCAGAAGGAGGGAACCAACAGAAAAGCCGAAACCGTTAAAGGCCAGAACTACAACTGGCCGTTAACACAAGTGTGGCGAAAGCCATTGGATTCTCTCCAGCATTCATCACGCAAGAACAGGAAAGGAAACACAAAGCACGAAGTGACAGTAACGTGTAGATGGCCGGAAGGCGAGGTCGGTGGAGGCGAACCGGGAGCGAGCACGGAGCGAAAGCGGCCCGCTGAGGAGCAGGAGGCAGCATTCCGCGAGAGGGGTGCCATTGACGAATGTAACGGCAAGAGTGTGTTCTGGGTCGGGGAGGGTATGGGCAACGGCACCAGGTCGATCTATGACAGCCAGGAACAGACGCGAGGAGTCGCAAGGGAAAGAAAAAAACAAAAAACTTACCTCTTTCAAGCAGCCACGCGGTAATGGAAAATCGGGATGCGGACGGTGCGATAGCGGCGAATGATCGATAGTGCGAACGGTGGAAACACATAAAATAATGGATATACTAAATTTTTCTGATGGCCACACTATTGGTCACACTGCAATGGTACAGAATTGGCAACGCTGGACACCGATAACCCAGATAACAGTGGAATTGAAGACATGGAAGTGGCAACGCCGGTCACAACAATCGGTAGATGGGATCGTAATGGGACGCGGTCGAGTTGCAAACGGCGAAGAATGAAGAGGCTAATCTCATCGGGGGAAAGATTGGCGAGAAATTTCAATTTTTCGTCTGGAGAGGAGGATCAGCTAAAGGAGGAGTTAGGAGAAAAGGAAGACGGCGCCGTGAGGATCAAGATCGCGAGGTTAAAATGTTGATACTACAAGGCTGAGACTACAACCCTGAGATCCGAACGGTAGCCAAAGAGAAGCAAGAGATTCTGCAGCTCATCACCAGGAAGGGCAAGATTGCGGAGTCAATACACAGATGCTTCAAGGCTGAGACTACATCGCTGAGGCCGGAATGGGGGTCCTCAAGACACATGACGCAAGAAGCGGAGTATGAGGAGCAGGACACGAGGAGGATGAGATTCGTCGATAGTGTGTGCACGTGAGGGGAAAGCACCACGATCAAAACATTTTCCAAAGGAAGGGCTTCCCCTCCATGTGAGGAGTCTTAAATCTCGAGGCAGGCGAGCCCCTAGCAACTGCGAAGATGACGAGAATGCGGGAAGATGCTGATGCTACAAGGCTGAGACTGCAACGGCGAGATCTGAGGGACGCAGAGATTGGATTAGAGGAACAGCAGAGGCAGTTAAGGATACCGAGATCCCGGCGGGGTAAGAGTGGAGACGGAGTCCGTGCACATTGTCTGACGGTACAGTGGACTATAAAGAAGGGAGAATCCTGGGTTCGACCTGCTGGGCCATTCGTGTCACTGACGAGAACCAAACCAATTTCCGGGAGTCCCATGATACAGGTGTCCTCACGGTTATTCTGGCCGTCCCTCAGTGGGATGGTTGCACGTCGTCCAGAGTCTAACAAGCCGAGTGGAATCCGAGCGACGCAGGAAGAGCGACTCCCCAGAAGTCATCGATGAGCGAAAGAAGCCGGAGAGCATTGACGCTATCGAGAAGCGCCGCCGTCGAAAGAACACGGGAGTCGCAACCAGCTGCCGATCACAACAATTTCAGCTAAAGCAAAACAATAAAGTTTTCAGATTTGTTCCAATCGGAT
Source organism: Drosophila subpulchrella (assembly GCF_014743375.2). NCBI lineage: Eukaryota > Metazoa > Arthropoda > Insecta > Diptera > Drosophilidae > Drosophila > Drosophila subpulchrella. The sequence continues at coordinate 329,761 of NW_023665693.1, read as the reverse complement.
ATCCTGTATTTTTTTTGGTCTAGGGCAGTCACGTATTATAAATTTGGTGGGGCGAACACGTAATATCTTTGAGCTAGCCGCAGTGTTTCGTAGCGAGTAAACAGTAGTATCAGTTCGTTACATGTGATTAGTCTTTTAGTATTGGAACAATTTATAAAACAATTTACAATGGTATTTTTTAGGGTCAATCGATAGGTATTATCGAGACTAATATGTATCAGTTAAAATTTTTTTCTAGCAAGAAAATTGTGGGTGCCACAGTTTTGGGCGGCTTGTGGTTTTCGAGTAGGCGTAGCGCCCTGGTGAAACAAACTTGCGCTGCTCAAGAAGCTTAGGAATTTGCATGCCAAGTCCCAATAGCCTAGCTTTTATTGTTTCCGAGATCTCAGCATTCATACGGACAGACGGACATAGCTAGATCGACTCGGCTAGTGAACCTGATGAAGAATATATACCCTTTATGGGGTCGGAAACGCTTTCTTCTGCCTGTTACATACTTTCCGACGAATCTAGTATACCCTTTTACTCTACCAGTATCGGGTAAAAGAATACCACTAAAATTCATCTCACAAGTTTTTTTGACACGTGGGAACATTAAAAAAAACACTTGTGTTTCCGTCAATTACTTCAATATTCATAAAGATGCTTTTCTGTTCGTGACACGCAGTCGACCAATAAAAGTCAACCTGATCTCGAATACATGACAACCCCAATAAATCTAAGAAGTTCTTGATTCTCTGATGTGTTGGCGCTTGTTTTTACGACCCAGTATCGTTAACTGAAAAATTGTAAAAGAATCTCTCCATTCTACAAGTGAGTCATAATCATGTCATCATAGTCACGCACACAATACCTACCCTGATCATAAACCTCACTTACAAAAAACCGACTTGCTGTGACCAGTCATTACCTGACCGTCATAAAAGTCCCATACCTAAGACCAAGGCGCACGATCATTGATAATACCATACCATGATAACTGCTAGGTTTAGCATGCCATGATTAAGGATGAATTCCTTACAGAATTATGCGTCGATTGGTAACAATACCATTGCAAGGTTATGCCATTTAAATAATTAAGGCCATTTTCAAATTCAAACATGAAAGTATGTATGTCGGTTTGCCCTTTTTTTGTGTAACGGTCATACGAATGAGCTGAAACACATTTGTCCTACAACTTTTTGAAAAACCCGAAGGCTTAGCGGAAAAGCCGCTCTCCCTCATTAATGTATGCAGGTTCTGGCACAGTAATCATAATCCTTGATCCATGGGTTCAAATGTTATTAGCATGTCCAGACATATAGGATAAAGGTTCTTGTCGCACAGAATCGTAATTGATTGTGTTTCCAAAGAATGTGAAAGTAATTAGGAATTAAGACAAATACAATAAAGTTAATGACAGAAGTGTTTATGAAACGTGGGAATATTAAGAGAACAAATTTGTTTTTCCGTCAATTACTTCAATATCCTTACAGTTGCATGTCTGATCGTGAATCGTTGTCGTCCTATAAATGTCAACCTGATTATTAATTCAAAACAGCCCCAATAAATCTTACAAGATAATGATTCTCAGATGTGTTGGAACTGGCGTTTCCGTCCCAGAATCGATAACTTGAAACTCGTGAAAGATTCTCTGCATTTTACAAGTAAGTCATAAACACAATAACAGAGGCACACACAAGACCTACAAAAAACTAGCAAGACAACTTGAGAAAAAATTTTTCCTTTTTCCGTAGCTGTAAATATACCCGTTACTCGTAGAGTAAAAGTATATACTAGATTCATCGGAAAGTATGCAACAGGCAGAAAGAAGCGTTTCCGACCCCATAAAGTATATATATTCTTCACTAGAATCACTAGCCGAGTCGATCTAGCCATGTTCGTTTGTCCGTCTGTTTGTCTGTCCGTATGAACGCTGAGATCTCGGAAACTATAAGAGCTAGGCTATTGGGATTTGGCATGCAGACTCCTGAACTTCTTGCGCAGCGCAAGCCCAAACTGTGGCTCCTACAGTTTTGATGGTAGACTAAAAATGTAAGCTGAAATGTATTGTTCGCCCACAAGCCGCCCACAAACTTCAAAAAATCCCAAGTATGATCGCGGATATCTCGGAAACTATCAAAGATAGAGAATGGGGATTTACATTCCGTAGCCTTTTACGCGGTTCAAGTTTGTTAAGCGAATTTTCCACGCCCACTCTAACGCCCACAACCCGCCTAAACCTGTGGCGCCCACAATTTTCATTCAAGATAAATAAGTTTAACTGAAATGTATAGTCTCGTCAATACCTATCGACTGATTTAAAAAAAGTTTGCCACGCCCACTCTAACGCCCACAAACCTAAGCCTGTGGCGCCCACAATTTTCATGGTAGAAAAAAATTTAACTGAAATGTATTTGTCTCGTTAATACCTATCGATTGACTTAGAAAAGTTTTCCACGCCAACTCTAACACACATAACCACTGAGATCGCGGGTAGATAGCGCATATAAATCTCGCTTTGCTGCTTGCATATCTCCAATTCCCTTTGGTCCCTTTAGCTGAGTAACGGGTATCTGATAGTCGAGGTACTCGACTATAGCGTTCTTCCTTGTATTAACTGCAATTAAAAAGTGGGATGTACACGAAATGTCATCTCAATCGCTCCATCCAGAATTTAATAGATTTAGACTTTGAAGATTATCCACTGAAAGACAAACCAACAAATAACTTCTTTAAAAAAAACTGTAGCATCAACAGTTGTATGTCTATTCGGTCATATTGATTATTTCTAGTATAAAGGCTGTATCTTTTGTTTAAATACATCATAATTTTTAGTTAGCATTGTTTGTGCCTAACCGAAGTAGACACTTCTGGGTCACGATGCGGGACAAGGGGGTAGTGAGTACTTGTCGCTGGCACGATGGTAACGATGGTTACTGCGATGCCGGACCACAGGCGATGCGAGAACTGCGCTGAGGATGATCCAAGCCCTGTTCCCAGAGCTAGGAAGTAGAACCGAGGAGTTATGAGCTCCGTTGATAACTGATTTATACTTAAATTGATACATGCTTATATTCTACTTGGAAGTTGGATATTCTATACGGAAGTTTAGTATAATGAATACAGAAATGATATATATTCTAGAGTAGGTCAGGGAACTTTGATTATGATAGCAGTTTGCGTAGTTGGCCCGTCTGACCCTGCACAATGTGCTGACTGCGTTGGCGTGTCAGTGTACCGTTCGGTGTTGGTCATGTTGAGCACCCTTGGGTACGATTGAGCATCAACAATAGTTCATGCTTACAATTTAACAAAACCTTTTAGTAGTCCTCAGCAAATACAAAAAAATCGGGTTCGATTAATATCACACCCATTTATTTCATACTTAATTTCATGCAAAAAGTAAGAAATATAATTATTAAATAAAAGGCTCGTACCATAATAATATGTTTGTTTATTCGGAGTCTCTTTTCTAATAATTCCTTGAAAGTTAAGATAACTTTTATGAGAAAGCAAGTACAAGTCTTGATTTTGGACAGTGATTCCGATTTCCTCGTTTGGCTTAAATGTTTGATTATACGATTAATAAGTATGAATAACTAAATAAAATTAACGTCTAGGTCAGTTAATTAGGAGTAATCTACTAGAATAAGAAGGTAAAATGATATTGCAACTTAGGCGCCATAAAAAACAAGGAAGAACGCTATAGTCGAGTACCTCGACTATCAGATACCCGTTACTCAGCTAAAGGGACCAAAGGGAAATGGAGATATGCAAGCAGCAAAGCGGGATTGAAATGCGCCACCTATCGGCGGTAGACAGATTTAAGCGTTATGGGCGTTAGAGTGGGCGTGGCATATTTTTTTTCAATCGATAGGTATTGACGAGACCAATACAGTTCAGTTAAAATTTTGGATCTAGTATGAAAATTGTGGGCGCCACAGGCTTGGGCGGCTTGTGGGCGTTAGAGTGGGCGTGGCATATTTGCGTAAAAACTTTCGCTGCGCACAAGGCTACGGAATCTAAATCTGAGATCCCAATTCTCTATCCTTGATAGTTTCCGAGATATCCACGTTCATATTTACGATTTTTTGAAGTTTGTGGGCGGTTTGTGGGCGTAAAAGTGGGCGTGGCAAACTTTTTTTTATCAATCGATAGGTATTGATGAGAACAATACATTTCAGTTAAAATTTTTATTCTACCATCGAAACTGTAGGATCCACAGTTCTGGGCGGTTTGTGGGCGTTAGAGTGGGCGTGGCACTCTACTGAAACAAACATGCGCTGCGTAAGAAGCTCAGGAATCTGCACGCCAAATCTCAATAGCCTAGCTTTCATAGTTTCCGAGATCTCAGCGTTAATCCGGACAGACAGACGGACAGGCGGACATGGCTAGATCGACTCGGCTAGTGATCCTGATCAAGAATATATATACTTTATGGGGTCGGAAACGCTTCCTTCTGCCTGTTACATACTTTCCGACGAATCTAAAATACCCTTTTACTCTACGAGTAACGGGTATATAAATAGCGAACAGGACTTCTGTACATATTCGATACGATTGTATCGGGCGGACAAGCAAAATAAATAAGGTCCTAGAAATATAATTATCATCAAATTCCTTTGACTACCTTTTAATAAAGCCAAGCGCAACCCTAGCTTTATTCACCATGGACGAAATATAATCAGCAAGTTTTAAACTTGGGTCCAAAAAATGCCAAGCTCGCTAACTAGAGTTATTCTATCCAATGAGCCCTCACTCAGCGTGTATGTCGCATGTTGAGGATTGACACGAGATAAAGTCATTACCTTACACTTAGAGCCATTGTCAGAGCACCATGCTTAAAAATTATTCTAATCGGACTGTTAGTCGGACTGGCAAAAGGTATCCTTGTACTGAAGGCATAATTTAATATCACCTGCTTACAGTAGTACACGAAAATGAGTTATAACTTAGAAAAGTTCGTCTATAAATAAAGTAAAAAGTAGCGGCCCCTTGTGGCTCCCTTGTGGAACACCGTAGGTTTCGTGCAGAAGACAAGAGAGAGACTTTTTAAAAAGTACTCTTTGTGTTCTGCAATTCAGATAACATAAGATCCATCTTAAAAGATCAACAAGAAACCTTAATAAATCGAGTTTTATAATCAGAGAACGTGACTTACAGAGTCAAATGCTTTGCTGAAGTCATTGTAAATGTTGTCTGTTTGAAAATGTTTTTTAATGTTTAAATTAAGTAAGTTCCAAAAGGTAAGTGTTTGTTGATGTACGTTTCATCAACCCATGTTAACACGGAGATATAACTGACCTACTGAGGTGCTACCAATGAGTAGTTTTTGATACAAGCCTATGGAGGCACAAAGTTTATTAACATGCCTTACAGCTAAGGTTCTTGTTTTCATGTTGAGTGTTGTTTAAACAAAAAAAGCCCGAAGTCAACGGGTGGGTGAAGCGGCAGTGGGGCATGTTCTATATCTGGTTAATAAAACTTAAAATATAAAAGTCGCCCATGTCTACCTGTAGCGATTTGAGAATTGTATTATCATCTCAGTTACTGTTGGTACTCCCGTGTCACAAAATAAAACGCTATTTTCGACATAATGGTGGAACTTCAACTCAAGCATGATGCAAGTTTGTACTCTTCTTAACGACGTACCGCAAGCAGTGCCCCAGGATGTTATTCCCCAATTAAGGGTCGGGAGAGCAATTGCTTTGAAGAGTCGTACTTTAGCCTGAAGGGATTATCCACTATCTGGGCTTAGTAGCCAGTCGAGTTTGTCCTTTTTCGTCCTTGCTGACCCACAGACTCGGTCGATCTGACTCTTCCAGCATAGACGGCGGTCTAGGGTAACACCGAGGTGCGTTACTTTTTGCTCATACCAGGTCGAAGAGCAAAGGAATATTTCATCAAGAGCCCAACATTCAAAGAATGGGGTGCTGCCAGTGGCTAGGAATGCAGTATTATCTGCATAGGTGGCAAGAAGAGTACCACAAGCTACTGGGCTTGGGAGATCCGATGTGTAAATTGTGTACAGAACCGGACCAAGGACGCTTCCCTGTGGGACACCAGCTCAAATTTGACGTTGTCCAGAAAGAAGTCTACGAATGTCAACAGCAAACATCCTACTGTCCAGAAATGACGACACGAGCTTGCAGAGTCCCTCAGGCAATAGTGGCATTAGCTTGTAGAAAAGACCTTCAAGCCAAACCTTATCAAAAGCCTGTCTGACATTAAGAAAAACGGCCGAGCAGTATTTATGACATTCTAAAGCATCTAGAATGTGGTTCACGACTCTGTGAACCTGTTCAATAGCTGAGTGGCGACTACGGAAATAAAATTGATGGTTTGGTAAAGCGTCATTAAACGTGTCTATATCGAGGAGCCTATTAAGTACGATCCGCTTAAAAATTTTGGAAAACTTGGACAGAAGACTTATTGGCCTGTAGGACTCAGGCGAGCAAGGAGCCCTAACCTTATTGGGGACCATTGTAACTGGAGCACGCTTCCAAGGGGATGGAAAATGGCCAAGGTTGAGTGACGCATTGAAGAGAAGGCAGAGCTGCGCAATGACAGAGTTAGGAAGTGACTTTGCAACTTTACCATCAATCTTATTCATGCCAGGAGATTTTGTGGGGACCAATCGCTTTATATGATCACGGACCTCCTCTTCATCCACTGGTCGCACAGCAAAAGGAGGACCGAATGAGAGTCCAAAATTAGAAATTGTGGTTCGAGCATCCTGTTTTGTGGCATAACCGAACGGAGTAAATCGATTTTTCAGATCGGCTGCAATTACTTCGGCTATTTCGGAATCACTGTGAGCCCAAGTGCCATAGCTTCTTTTGAAAAAAAACCTGTGATGGGGTTGTCTTTTCAGATTTCGTGTGCATTTCTATAATGCGAATTCATGATCCTGGTTGGGATCAATGACACTGAGATGATTCACAATGATTTCTGATTTGGCCATTCGGAGGACTTTTCTGATTTCTGACATCGCAGCCCTAAACCTTGCCAAGTTCAGGGTATGCCTTGTCCTCATCCAAACGCGGCGAAGTGTTTGTCCTTTTCTGGCCAAGGCTGCAATTTCAGGTTTCGAAAAAACCCATGCTGGCGGCGGAATAGGTACACTTCTAGCAGGAGAGGCAGCTTGACGGATCTTGTCTACTAAAACCTGAGCAAAGGAATCAACGTCATCCGTAGTGACAAGCACGGGGTTATCTTCAGTCAAAGCAGTGATCCTGGCACTGAAACTTTTAATTTCCGAGCCTCTAGGTAAAAGCCTTGTTTTGGCAATGACCTGATAGGCAGCAACACAGAAATTTATCAGGAGCGGAATATGATCAGAGGAAAGGACCGAACACTCAGAGATGGAAAGGTGGCTGCACGGAATACCTCTATACACAACAAAATCAATGGCAGTCGGAAGATGATCATTGATCCAGGAAAAAGGCGTTGGCCCCCCAGTGGACAGAATCTGCATGGTTGAGCTGGAGACAACAGACATCAGAGTGTTTCCACAAGGGCATGACCGTCTGACCGTCATTCCAATCACCTCCAATAATAAAGCGGCTGCCCACAGAGCCGAAAAGGCGGAGAAATTTCTCAGCTGGCCACGAATGACGATGACGGAGGACAGAAGACAGCGCAAAACGAAATGCTTTCAAACGACGTGACCAACTTGATAGCAATGGCTTGCAGGTGAGGCTCAGTTATCGGCAGTTAACAGCAGTACCACCAAGATTTCAATCATCGGGGTGATTGGCGCAATGCACAGCATATCCATGGATTCGAAAGAAGGAACGGCTGGTAAAATGTGTCTCTGAGATTAACAAAATTTCCATGTTACGTTCCTGGAGGAGAAGCTCAACCTCCAAGGATTTGCCAACTAAATTGTTAGCGTTCCAAAATATGATATTTAAACCGCAGTTAGTCATTGTGGCGAGGTGACTCTATAGCGTGCTTAGACATTACGCTCTGTAACAGTTGCAGCGTCGTCGTCATGACTGAAATCATTTGATCAAAGCGTTCCAATAGTTTTTCAATTTCTACCGCTTGGGCATTCAGAGCAGCCTCTTGCGGCTTTTGTAAGTTATTAATAAATTCCAAGAGCCTGTCCTAAGCAGGTTGTTCTACCATAGAGGCTTTAGTAGCATATTCAATGTTAGGCTGGCTTAGCGAACGCAACACATTTTTAAACGAATTTGATGCCATCAATGGCTGATTTGAGGAATTAGGAGGACGCAAAGGAAATCAAGCATTCTGGCTCGGAAGCGGAGTAACAACAGTTTGCCTTTGAGGCCGTTGAGGTCCTGAAGTGCTGTTGGACTTACGTTTCTCACACTGTTCTAGATAGGCAGGACAACTGCGGGAGGAAGCACTGTAATTTGACCCATAGTTGATGCACTTAGACTGATCCTCTTTCAGAGCTAGGCATTTATCCTTGTCCTTGATGTCATGGTCGCCAGCACACCTAGTCCATTTAGGTGAAAACAAACAAAAGTTTTTCGAATGGTTAAATGGTTGACATTTGAAGCAACTTATAGGACCCTTTCATTGAATCTGTGGTTTAATTGTAACCACTTGATAGTCTATTTCTCGAATGATATAAACATCTTTGTTGTTTTTAGCTGGTTCTAATTCAACAAAGAATATGTCTCGTTTGGCCTTACCATTTTAACCTGGTGGCTCCGAGTGTTGTGCCCCAATTATTTCAGTCTAGCAGTGATTTCACCAACCTCTGTTTAAGCGTTAAGGCCCTTAATGACAATTCGGAAGGCCCGCTCGTTTTGGAATTGAAATGTGCTGTATGGAATCCCATTGTCCTTCAAGAGTTTTTGGACCACACGCTATATACTGCTATCAGCCACAGTAATTCTACAGGAGGATCTACCAGTCGTCTTAAAGTCAAAAGTGTAGAGTTCACTGCATATTCATTATTAGGCCAAATAGCAAAACCATTATTCGTTCCTAAGTATTGTTATGTACGCCCTCCCCCATACCAAGATTAACCCCGGCAAAACAACTGACATAAGTTGAGGGTAGGGGACCCCAATGACTAACGCTCCGATTGATAAAGGCAAAACAGCAAAAACAATTCGAAAACTCATGGGTGTCGCGTGGCCAGAACAACGACCACGATCGACCTGCTCGTAACCGTACTCCAGTAAGGTGGCAAAGTGCACCAGCCGGCCGTTGACTCCTAAAATAGGGGAAATAGAGAAACAGTACCCCTAGGTGGGAACACATAGTTAATTCATCCAATATGGGGGACTAGCGAAAGCTCTAGTCCGGTATAAAAGACCCCAGCCAAATAGAGAAGTGAGACAGAAATTGTTCTGATCTCTCCCTGACGGTGGTCTAGAAGTACAACTCCCATCTACACAGACCACGACAGGAAGAAGGCTGGTGTCCAGAAGGATGTCTTGACGTTTCCCTAGGATCAACTTCACCCAGTAGAAAGTCCCGATAACCGGTCCTGCGATCGACCACAATCTGGAGGAAGTCAACCAGCAAAATCCCGAAGGACGAAAAGAACTAGTGAACCAAGTGAATGGCCTAAGGACCCCAAGATGGGCGGCGAAACTTCCAAAGTGGCCGACAGCACCGCCAATGTGATTAATCACGTAGAGATCGTTGACCAAAGGGATGATATTCAAGATGTCAACAAGACCCTGAAGCTCATAGCTGGACTACTACTGGTTATAGTGATCCTTAAAGTGGTCAAGATGTACAAGCGCTCTGTTCAGAGACGCCGCGACCAACATCATGCCCTGGAGAAAGTGGTGACCCACATCGGAGCATAAGCCGAGCAGATACAGTGAAGTAAAACCACAAAAAGACAATAGAAACAATAAAATAATAATAAATAAATTGCACTCCAATATTATAAACAAAAAGTGAATCGCCAAAAACAATAACAAACAATTTGCGAGTACATGCATTTCTGAATGCAAGTGTAAACAGAATTTCCAATTACATACGCTGAACAAGAAGTTGGAGCTGCACCGACCAGCCCCAGCCCGAGCATTGGAACTAACGTGTGCCGCAGTGGAACTCTCTTACGATGCATACATACATACATATCTATACAGCGATAGTGTTATTTTTTTTGTGTAACGTAATTTTTTAGTTTTGTTTTTGTAAACCGCCATCAAGTCTTGCACGTATACATATGTATAAACCAATTCTAAAATCTCCCAAAGCCCAGGATCCGGAGCGTCGAGATCTCATCGCCCAGGATTAAAAGGAGGGTAAGTTCGTCCTTTCTTATAAGTAATATATATATATATATCCGTGCACCATGATCACTTCAGAAGCTTTAGCAAAGACTATAAACAACGATCCACAGTTCAACGTAAGAATTCTATACTTGTTATCCAAAGCCAAACTGCCAATAACAGTGAGTGAATTAGAGTACTTATATATTGAGACCTTCCGTCTAGATTTTTCACCAGTTGCCCATTGTAATAAAACCGAAAAGGCAATCATTATCTCCACCGTACCAACGGTCATTGTCCTTTCCCGTTTAGATAAGAATTTGTTTTTGGGCAATGTTAATTCTTTCCTAGTTAAGACAAAGAATTAATCTTTTAGGAGTTCATATAATAATATCCATATCCAATAATTATTTCATATAAATAATCATTTAGGAGGGAATATGGCCAAAACACAGCCCGATCGTATTGCGATCAAGCGACAGCTAAGCTTGTGGGGCAGTGTGGACTGACGAACTTTATGGACTAATATTATTTTCCAGGCACTTTTAATTTTTGTTCTCATTATGTTGGAGAGACGAGAGGCTTACCAAGATCCCACGACCCGAATACGACGTAGCTTACGTAACAGAATTGGCGCCTAACGCTAGGATTTTTCATATTCCTTAAGGAATATTATTAGGGTCAACCATCTCGATGCCTGCGGTATCGGAGTGGATGCACCTAAGTATGGCAAAGCTTTCATCTTTATTTGCCCTGAGTAATTTGACTGTTTTATAGAGCAGGGAACTTAAATAATTTTAAATATGCGCATACTAATCTATTTTATCTTTCAACTAGAAATTTTAAAGTCCCCAACTTCTGTGACTGTCAGTGTTGAGAGGCCTCTCAATCAGAACTTTGTCTCAGAATAGAGGCTTGACTTAATGATAATTTAATTTTTGTCTATTACAATTGTAGAATTCCCTGTTTTGTTCATGGACAAATTTACCGGAATTTCCTTAAACCAAGAACTATGAATTATCCTTTTTATAATACTATAAAACTACGTGCTGAACGACAGTTTGTTAAAGCTAACGTATATACAATTTAAAGGTGCTTTCTGGCCGACGCCACACGACGTACTAGGCATTTGCCCGGTCGTTTGAATTGGTTCGAGACCAGAAAGAGCAGGAGCGCAAGCATTACGGTAACGTATTTAGCAGTTGCGGTGCGGGTCTACTGTTCGTTTGTCGATCCAGGACAGAATGGGGGTGGGGGAACTGACAGGAAACGCAAAGCCGAAGCACTACAACGTACTAGGCATTTGTCCGGTCGTTTGCTTGGTTCGAGTCTTTGCGGTTTCCCTTGACCAAATTTGGGCGGTGGACGATTTTTAGTTTCTCTGGCCGACGCCCCACAACATATTAGGCTAGTCGGTCAGACCGTTTGCTTGGTTCGAGTCCAGAGAAATAGGAGACGGTTGTGGAGCCCGAGAATGATCGGTCAAACAACTTATTTTCCGACGACTGGCGGGAGGGGGTTTTTGGATAGATTCCTTCTCTAGACACAGCCATTCCGTTTGGAACACTTGGATGTCTAGAGAAAAGGGAAAGTAAGGGCTTTAGCTTAGCGGAACCGCATTGTGTAGAAGCGGCTAACACCCCTAGTTAGGGAAATTTATTTTGTTTTTTTTTGGGGCTTAAATATCGGACGGTTCTTGACCGAAGAGAAACTTGAGAAGCAGAGAGAAGCACCCTCAGTTTACAAACATTTTTATTGTCGACTTATTCAGCGTATACGTCGCTGACCGGAAAAGAATCACGTGAACCTTTTATACAAAAACGCAAAAAGTGAAGACGAATTTTAGTGCGTGTATTAATCAGCACAAAGTTACAATTCATAAAAAGAAAGCGGAGGCCTTTAAAGAAGGTCCAATCACATAAATGAAGGGGGCCAAGAAGAAGGTCCTATTCCAACCCAGCACCGGATGAGTGACCCGAGCAACAACGCGCGGAGACAATCACCAACCCCAGAGTGCGAGCGCGCCAAGGCTAGGAGACTCATCTGAAAGAGAGCCGTGGGAGCTCGCACAGAATCATCCAGGACAGGTAGATACCCTGTCCGAAGAAAACAATTTGGACCAATATACTGAAATGGAAGGAGCCGCCTGTGGGGAGAATCTACCCCTAGGACCGCCGAAAGGGAGATCAAGTATGCTTCCCCAGTTTCAGAGGCACGAGGAGGTCAACTTTGAGGCTGCCGAGCGACGTGAACAAAGATTGATGGAGCTCTTGAGGCAGAGCACTGAAATGCAGCGTGGAATGAGTGCCCAGATAGAAGCGCTGAAAGCACAGATAAAAGAATTGCAGTCTCCGACATCCAGGAGACCCGAACAGAAGGGACTGCCTTCGCCGCCCCGAACTGTTCCGAATCCAACGGACAGTTTTTTGAAATACCAAGAGACTCCGCCTCTGGAACTGGTAACGCAGGACATGCTCAATAGCCAGATGCACCGGTTAAGAACACCCAGGCGGATGGACACCCCGTCACACAGGCAATCCAGAACAAACGAAAGGGAGACGAGTCACCAACTGCACCTAGAAATCGATTGGAACTCATCGTTTCAGCGACCAAGACCAAAAGACGTCAGACTAGATAGATGGAACCTAAAGTTCGATTTGAACTCCCAGATGGGGGGATTGCTGCTAACATCCCCAATAACCTCATTAACGGAGCTCAAAAGAGAGGGTCTCAGAGTGGATCGCTGGATGAGAAATACTGGAAGAAACATGCGCAGCCGAGCTGCAGTCAACGAAATAGAGGAATTCCAGACACGGGAGGACTTGCCGGACGCGGTCACGGGGAAGAATTCAACCGGCAGCGGAAAGATACGCGAGGGCGTTACGAGGATGGACAAGGATGCCGAGGCCCATTACACGCGCTGGTGTGCTATAAGTGTGGAAAAGGAGCAGATTTCTACAGGAAGCATCCTGCGAAGGAAGAATCCTGCCCGATCAAATTCCACGAGGCCACTTGCAGGTTCTGCGAGAAAGTCGGGACGGATGCAGATGCTAACCAAGCGGCTTTTGCGCGGAGTCCGTCAGGCAAGACCAGGATAGCCGGGCGGACCAGGACCAACCCTTTCCGGTAAAAACACCGAGGCCCAACCAAATCTCCCCCCATAAGAGCCTAGAGCAACGAGAGAGGGAGTACGAACTTGCTCGTGAACGTATCTTCACTGGCTCGGAAGATGCAGACAGCGAGACACGAACAACACGGAAAATACTAAAATTATATGATGCCCGAGCAGACTATCGCCGACTCAAGCAAAAGGTGGTGGACACGGTGGTGAGCGTGCAAAATGACAACCGTTTCTTTGCCAAAACGAAGGTCGATGGAGAAGAGATACTCGCATTACTGGACACAGGCGCCAGTGCGAACTGTATTGGTTGAGGAGCACACGCTTTCTTGGAAAACCGGACGCGGCCGATAAGAAAGCTAAGCGAAGAATGCGTACGCACAGCAAGCTGTGGTGAGACCCAAGTTACCGGAGCCATAACGTTACCTGTGGAATGGGAAGGAGAAACCAAGGACCTAGAGTTTTTGATAGTGCCAGGTCTGACACAACGATTTTATTTTGAAATTAATTTCTGGGATACATTCGGCCTCACCTTCCTCGGTAAAGGTAGACGCGAGGTTGCCGCCGTTGAAACAACACCGGATTTCGACCTTATGACCGGCGACCTAGACATGAACAATACGCTCAAGCCCGAGGCCTATACCCCACATCAGCTTACCCCAGAACAACATTGTAAGCTGCAGGAAGTGATAGACACATATCCCTCTTGTCTAGAAAAAGGATTAGGAAAGACGAGCTTAGAGGAACATGTAATTGAAGTGACCAACGAGGACCTACCAATCAAGCAGCGACATAACCCGATATCCCCAGCTAAACAGAAGCTGGTGTAGGCCGAGCTAGATCCCATGTTAGGTCTAGGCGTGATCGAGGAGAGCAATAGCAGCTAGAGTTCACCAGTAACTCTGGTGCAAAAAGGGCCGAAAAATCGCCTATGCCTCGATGCGCGTAAGGTAAATTCCCGGACAATCAAAGATGCGTATCCACTACCACATATTGAGGGTCTGTCGAGCCGACTACAGGAAACGTATTACATTTTCGCAATTGACTTAAAAGACGCCTTTTGGCAAATACCTCTCGAAACCAAAAGTAGAGAGAAAACCGCGTTTACAGTGCCCGTCAAACCACTGTATCAGTTTACAGTCATGCCGTTCGGCTTGTGCAATGCCGCGCAGCGAATGTGCCGACTAATGGATAAAGTTATACCAGGGGCGCTACGTGAGAATGTATTTGTATATCTGGATGACTTACTGGTCTGTTCACCTACATTTGAAGCCAACATGGATATGTTGAGCCAGGTCAGTGACTGCTTACAGCGGGCAGAGCTAACGATAAATGTAGACAAGAGCAAGTTTTGCTACAGCCAGGCAAGATATTTAGGATATGTACTTGGGGGAGGATGCATCCGAACGGATGACGCGAAAATACAATCGATACAGGAATTTCCCCAGCCTAGCTCCGCCAAACAGATGTGGAGGTTCCTGGGAAAGACAGGCTGGTACAGGAGGTTCATCCAAAACTACGCCCAGACAGCGGCTCCGCTTCACGACTGTTTGAAGAAAGACCGCATAAAGAAATTTGAATTGTCAGAAGAGGCAATCAAGGCGTTTGAACTTTTAAAAACCAGCATGGCAACAGCACATGTACTCGTCACCCCGGATTTTAAGAAACCATTTACCATCCAATGTGATGCCTCGACCACTGGAGTGGGGGGAGTTTTGTTCCAAACCGATGACGAGGGCGGAAAACATCCAATCGCCTATATGTCAGCCAAATTGAACAAAGCACAGCGGAATTACAGGATAATCGAGTTGGAATGCAATGCCGCTATCCTCAGCATTACCAAATTCCGTGCCTACGTAGATGGGATGCCCTTCAAAGTGATCAGTGACCACGCTAGTCTAAAATGGCTGATGAGTCTGAAAGACTTATCAGGTAGGCTTGCGCGATGGAGTCTGAAGCTACATGCATTTGACTTCACCATAGAACACAGGAAAGGGTCACTGAATGTAGTCCCAGATGCTCTCTCACGAGTTCATATGGACGAGCTACAGATGGCTGGGGCGGAAGAACTGGACATACACATCAACCTCGATTCGACAGCGTTCCAGTCGTCGGACTATGTTTAGGTAAAAGTACAGACCTTCAAACATCAGAAGGTTATGTATATAAACGGATGGGATTCTGCCTAAACGACGCTGTTGATGAAGCCCGAGCATGGAAGCTCTGGGTTCCCGCCGAGCTACGTCCTGATTTAGTCTGGAGAGCACATCATGCCATAACCGCCGGGCATGGGGGGTTGCACAAATCACTAGCCAAATTGAGACAGTTTTACTATTGGCCAGGCATGGCTGTAGATGTCCAAAAAGTAGTGAAGGAATGCGTGGTCTGTAAGATCACCAAGACCGCCAACAAAAATGACCGACCACCCATGGGAGAACAGCGGGTTACGGAGCGGGCTGGCCAAAGGTTGTTCATCGACTTTATAGGACCATACCCGAGGACCAAAGCTGGGAGCTCGGTGATTTTTGTATGCCTAGACCATTTCTCGAAGTTTGTCTGGCTGCAGCCGATGAGACATGCAGTAGCTGCAAAAGTCATCAAATTCATTGAGACCAAAATTTTCCATCAATTTGGAGTCCCCGAGTTTGTACACTCAGACAACGGCAAACAGTTTGTGTCTCAAATTTTTGGCGAGCTAATGACGCGCTACGGTATTCGACACGTAAAGGCTGGACTTAACTCCCCGCAAGCAAACGCGGCTGAGAGGGTAAACCGATCTGTACTCCAAATTTTGCGAGCGACAATTGCCACCGGTCAGCGAAATTGGGATACCCAACTAAGTCGAATAGAGTGTGCCCTTAGGAATGGCCTACACGAATCGATAGGCATGGAACCATATTACGCAATGTTCGGAACGCGGATGGTTACCCATGGAACAGCCTATCCGATTCTACGGAAACTAGGGGGAATACAGGCAGGAGATCCACAAATAAGTCTCCCAGACAAGATGGAACTTATCCGACAAAAAGTGACCCAAGGATTAAACCGAACTCATGAACGCGCGGAAAAGGCATATAACACCCGTAGCAAGCTCGTAGAGTTTTCCGTAGGACATGTTGTCAATAGAAAAAACTTCAAGCAAAGTAACAAAGCTGACGGATATAATGCCAAGATTGGCCCGAATCGAATTCGCTGTGTTGTACTCCAGCGTAAGGGCAAAGCGCTATATGAGCTGGGCAATGCAGTAGGGAAAAGTGTCGGGGTATTCCATGCTAAAGACCTGTATGTCGCCTAAACCTCTGAACGTAATCCGACTACTCCAAAAGGCGACAAACTCAGAACTGCGGGATTGCACTAATTGATAGAAGCTCCCGATCACACGATGGGTAGAACAGTCATCAGAACTACCCCGGTTGTGCTATAAAAGCCACAACCAGGGACCGACTAGTCACCAGACATGATGCAGTCCTCAAACACTTACAACCAAGCCATCCGAGCTGCCCGCCGGCTTCGTCGGCTACAGGTTAGGTACTGGGACCAGGCATCATATCTGGCGCTCCTCGTCGAGTGGATGAACGGGCTTTGCCATAGCATGCACTTGAACGAGGACCATATCCAGCAATGCTGGATACACAGGTACCAGACAGAAGTTGAAGAACTGGCATCTGAACTCCAGCAAAAGAGATCCGTCACCGGAGCCGAGATCAGGAGGAGGACCAGAACCAGTTGCTCCGAGTCCAGGAGCAACTACAAAGGAGCCAAACACGCATCGCCCGGATACAACGGGAAACATGGAAAATGAGCCGGCGCATGAACCGCGCGGTCAGAAGACTTTACCTTCGAAGCCCTCAACTTGGTATCCAGGCGAGGCGAGAAGTAGGAGCCATCATGAAAGAGCCGCAAAACTAAGTAGATTAAATCATTGTAATTAACATAAAATGTTAAACAAATAAAAAAAAAATCATAAAAAAAAACAAAACAAAACAAGGAAGAACGCTATAGTCGAGTACCTCGACTATCAGATACCCGTTACTCAGCTAAATGGACCTAAGGGAAATGGAGACATGCAAGCAGCAAAGCGAGATTGAAATGCGCCACCTATCGGCGGTAGACAGATTTAATCGATATGGGCGTTGGAGTGGGCGTGGCAAATTTTTTTTTGGGTCAATCGATAGGTATTGACGAGACCAATACAGTTCAGTTCAAATTTTGTATCTAGCATGAAAATTGTGGGCGTCACAGGCTTGGGCGGTTTGTGGGCGTTAGAGTGGGCGTGGCATATCTGCGTTACAAACTTGCGCTGCGCACAAGGCTACGGATTCTAAATATGAGATCCCAGTTCTCTATCCTTGATAGTTTCCGAGATATCCACGTTCATATTTACGATTTTTTGAAGTTTGTGGGCGGCTTGTGGGCGTAAAAGTGGGCGTGGCAAACTTTTTTTTTATCAATCGATAGGTATTGATGAGAACAATACATTTCAGTTAAAATTTTTATTCTATCATCAAAACTGTAGAAGCCACAGTTTTGGGCGGTTTGTGGGCGTTAGAGTGGGCGTGGCACTCTACTGAAACAAACTTGCGCTGCGTAAGAAGCTCAGGAATCTGCACGCCAAATCTCAATAGCCTAGCTCTCATAGTTTCCGAGATCTCAGCGTTCATCCGGACAGACAGACGGACAGACGGACAGACGGACATGGCTAGATCGACTCGGCTAGTGATCCTGATCAAGAATATATATACTTTATGGGGTCGGAAACGCTTCCTTCTGCCTGTTACATACTTTCCGACGAATCTAGTATACCCTTTTACTCTACGAGTAACGGGTATAAAAATCTTATACCTTTAATATATTTTTCTTAAAGAAATGGGAAAACATTTCACTTTTCAGCTGAGTAGCCCCCGGTCAAAAACCGTAGTTACGGCACACTCAGCAATTTTATTCTCAACTTTTTAGCTTTTACTCACTTTTGATTTTTTTTTGTATATTTATATATTATTTTTCATTAAAGCTATGTTATATATTTTATTATGAGCCATATTTTTATATACAGGTATAAATATGTATGTATGTATGTTTCCGTGCGAGGCCGGAAAGCTTATCTTTTTCAGCATGTATAATAATAACATAATAAACAAGTACAATAATAAAATAATAAAGTAATAAGCCCGACTAGCTCATCTGAGACTGGGTTAAAGTAGTGGGTCGAAGCCACACGTAAATGGGCGCCTAAGAAAAGAGTAAATGAAAAGAAGGAGATCTAAAGAGATGGCCGTACGAAGATTTCTTTTGCGAAGCCTGTTACGTACGCCCTCTCCCATACCAGGATTACCCCGGAAAAACAACTGCCATAAGTTGAGGGTAGGGGACCCTAATGACTAACGCTCCGATTGATAAGGGCAAAACAGCAAAAACAATTCGAAAACTCATGGGTGTCGCGTGGCCAGAACTAGGTGGGAACACATAGTTAATTCATCCAATATGGGGGGCTAGCGAAAGCTCTAGTCCGGTATAAAAGACCCCAGCCAAATAGAGAAGTGAGACAGAAATTGTTCTGATCTCTCCCTGACGGTGGTCTAGAAGTACAACTCCCATCAACACAGACCACGACTGGAAGAAGGCTTGTGTCCAGAAGGATGTCTTGACGTTTCCCTAGGATCAACTTCACCCAGTAGAAAGTCCCGATAACCGGTCCTGCGATCGACCACAATCTGGAGGAAGTCAACCAGCAAAATCCCGAAGGACGAAAAGAACTAGTGAACCAAGTGAATGGCCTAAGGACCCCAAGATGGGCGGCGAAACTTCCAAAGTGGCCGACAGCACCGCCAATGTGATTAATCACGTAGAGATCGTTGACCACAGGGATGATATTCAAGATGTCAACAAGACCCTGAAGCTCATAGCTGGACTACTACTGGTTATAGTGATCCTTAAAGTGGTCAAGATGTACAAGCGCTCTGTTCAGAGACGCCGCGACCAACATCATGCCCTGGAGAAAGTGGTGACCCACATCGGAGCATAAGCCGAGCAGATACAGTGAAGTGAAACCACAAAAAGACAATAGAAACAATAAAATAATAATAAATAAATTGCACTCCAATATTATAAACAAAAAGTGAATCGCCAAAAACAATAACAAACAATTTGCGAGTACATGCATTTCTGAATGCAAGTGTAAACAGAATTTCCAATTACATACGCTGAACAAGAAGTTGGAGCTGCACCGACCAGCCCCAGCCCGAGCATTGGAACTAACGTGTGCCGCAGTGGAACTCTCTTACGATGCATACATACATACATATCTATACAGCGATAGTGTTTTTTTTTTTTTAATTTTTGTGTTTTGATTTTGTAAACCGCCATCAAGTCTATGTATAAACCAATTCTAAAATCTCCCAAACCCCAGGATCCGGAGCGTCGAGATCTCATCGCCCAGGATTAAAAGGAGGGTAAGTTCGTCCTTTCTTATAATTAATACATATATATATCCGTGCACCATGATCACTTCAGAAGCTTTAGCAAAGACTATAAACAACGATCCACAGTTCAACGAAAGAATTCTATACTTGTTATCCAAAGCCAAACTGCCAATAACAGTGAGTGAATTAGAGTACTTATATATTGAGACCTTCCGTCTAGATTTTTTACCACTTGCCCATTGTAATAAAACCGAAAAGGCAATCATTATCTCCACAGTACCAACGGTCATTGTCCTTTCCCGTTTAGATAAGAATTTGTTTTTGGGCAATGTTAATACTTTCCTAGTTAAGACAAAGAATTAATCTTTTAGGAGTTCATATAATAATATCCATATCGAATAATTATTTCGTATATATAATCATTTAGATATACTTTCCTCTTTTTATACATTTTACCATTTTTATATATAATAATTAAATGTTAACTTTTCAGCGGCGAGTATCAGCCTTGTAATTGTATGACAATTGCATGAGCCCTCTGAGCGACGTTTGTAGTCGTGAATAGTCAGCATTTTGCTGATGTGTGCACCTTCACAGGTGGCAAAGTCGATACTCTTCGCTAATTAAATAATTGTCAATTAATTTAATCCCCATATGAATTAGCTAATATTATGTTACTCAACACCGGCACACGCCGACCTAAATATTATTTAATAAATTTGTAATGTAAAAAAGTATTCGAAATCATGGTGTGCTAAAGCTTTATTAAAGGGGTGTGCTGACGCGAGAAGTGGAGTAGGTCAAGAACAATGACATAACTTTTGACGGACAACCTTGACTATAGGGGATCGTATTGCGGGGCCCGCGACGATCCATTGGCACACGAACGTGTGAAGGGGAGGGAATATGGCCAAAAACACAGCCCGATCGTATTGCGATCAAGCGACAGCTAAGCTTGTGGGGCAGTGTGGACTGACGACTGACGAACTTTATGAACTAATATTATTTTCCAGGCACTTTTAATATTTATTCTCGTTATGTTGGAGAGGAGAGAGGCTTACCAAGATCCCACGACCCGAATACGACGTAGCTTATGCCGGCAAATGGTGCCAGGATATCGGACGCCTCTCCCTCGGCCCAAGTCCCTGTCAGGACTCGGGCACTAATATGCCCACGTAACAGTATAAGGACTTTTCTCTATTAGAAAGGGGTGAAAGTGAGTTCACATTTACGACAGAAGCCTGAGCATGGTTTTGATCCTGGTCCGGCTTCAGAAGAGCAGACTTTTGATTACTATCATTGGATTGGTCAAGACTCCTTCTTTTTCTTAGGTACTTACTTACTTCATCAGCAACACTCTTGCTAAACCATTTGGGGCTTATTTGATACGGCTAATGATGGTGTTTGTGCCTAACCGACGTAGACACTCGCAAGACGATCGCGTTGCGGCAATGGTAACAATAGTTACTGCGATGCTGGACCACAGGCGATGCGGGAACCGCGCTGAGGTTGAGCTAACGTGGTTAGCTGCTAGTTGAGATAGTATAGGACTACGGGCCCCGTTCCCGGAGGTGGAAGTAGAACCGCGGAGTTATAAGTTGCGCTGATAACTGATTTATTTTTCATTTGATACATGTTTATATACTACTTGTAACACGGAAGTGTAGTGTAATGGTTGGTGAAATAAGCGTCACGGCAATGGTAACAATATTTATTGCGATGCCGGACCACAGGCTATGCTGAGCTGCGCTGACGTGGAGCTAACGTGGTTAGCTGCTAGTTGAGATAGTGTATTACGAGCCCTATTCTCAGAGGTAGGAAGTAGAACTGCGGAGCTATAAGTTGCGTTGATAACTGATTTGTTATTCATTTAATACATGCTTATACACTACTTGGAACACAGAAGCTTAGTGTAATGATTAGTGAAATAAGCTATATTCTAGAATAGGTCATTATGGTAGCAGTTTACGTAGTTGGCTCGGCTGACACTGCAAAATGTGCTGACTGTGGGTGCTACTGAGCGCCTGGTACTGTTCCCAACTTGGCTACTGCTTGATTTGTTGGGTGCTGGTCATGTGGAGCACCCTTGGGTACCAACATTCTCCCCCCATTGAGGGGGTCAGCCCTTGGCCGTGGAGGATCTTTCCTGCAGCTGCGGAGGTTCATGTTTGTGATTAAGGTCCTTCATATCTTCTTGATGCTGCTTAAGAATCCCCTTTGCAATAAAATTGACATTACCGTGGGGACTGAAATTGTGGCCTCGTAGAACTTGATCATTTGGCACGTCTGGTATGTGGACCTTCTGCAACAAAACTTAGATATTTCTTGGTTAAATTTAGAAATGTTGAACAAAAGTCAGACTTCTTGTAGGTTTTAAATTGATGAGAAGTCGGTTCTATATTAAATGGTTTTTTTTTCTTTTATTGCAGTATAAAGTTCAGTCAGCTGTAATGAACCATTATATGTATCGGTTGATTCTCGATCGGACGAGTCAGTGTCGCTAGTTCTTGATTGGCTACATATATCTTCAGTCTCTTTTATTTTATGATCCATCAATGCTACGTTCCTCAAATGAATCCCTTTTTAACAAGTGATATCTTAACTTGCCGTTTGCTTTCTTCTATATCGAATGATTATTATTCATCGGATTTTTATCTTTCGTTTGCTCATAAGCAGCGTTCGGTCCTGCAAGATCATCTCTGTCTTTTACCAGAATAGGGTTGATTTCCGTATCAGATGAGGTTTCTTTATTGAGATAACCTGTGATTACATAACCAAGCCAAAGTCACGATCTGCTAACGGCAGTCCCTCGGGAGTATTAAGATCGGTACCAATCGGCACTGACGGTTGGTCTGTAATGACTGTGGGAATAATAAATACCTCTTTTAGTGTTTCAAAGCCTGATGTAGCTGATGAGAGCTTTAGTGTTGATCTAACTGCTGTTGTTATTCTTCCTCCGAATTCAGATATTTCAATAGGTGACGACATCCAGCATCTATTACTGTGCGACATGTTTGTAGTTGACCGGTTGGCCCTTGTAATGATACCTTGGCTCGTGACCGAGCAGAGTATATTCTCTAGGGTTGTCGTAGCCTGCAATGGTTGCTGCGCCGGCCACTGGATTGCTAGACGGTCCTTGGTGTAACAGTGAATGATGCCGTTGCTGGCAGACTCGACAAGTGGCCAGTTTCCAACCTTATGAGCTGTAGACAAACAATTTGTGAATGCTCCTACTTGAATAATGGTTTGGTGCCGTGTTTTGTGGTCCTAAGTGACAAATCTAACAGCTCTCTTCGTTGTGAACTGACTGATGGCGGAGCGTTGCTGTAGGTTAAGCGCTTATCGTATCCAGCATGCACGCGCGCCGCTCAGTAAACGTCAGTACACTCCTTAACGTTGGAATTTCCGTTGGTGCATCTGCTGAATTTTCCCTAGCAGCTAGAGACTGCTGGTCTAGTTTTGTTTTGATAATAAAACACAGGATTTGATCCCAGGATTTATTTATTTATTTCGCCAACGGAATTCCTTTACTGGCTACTTGTACAATTCAACAACTTATCTTACGTACTAAAATTTACAAAATAATTGACTAACCTATGCTTAAGAATTGATTTGCTTGAGAAGTAGTCCAAATGCATATCAATTGGAAGTGCGTTAGACTTATATAAGGCCCTATAGAGGGGCTCATTTTGGGAATAATTTGTCCAAGAAAAAGGGATCAAAACTCCGAAGTTGTCTAGACGGGGCGTGAAAACCAACTTTCGAGAGTAGTTCTGGACAGTCGATACTACCATGCACCAAATCAGAAATGAAGCAAATGGCGAGGATACTTCTACGATGCTCAAGGGATGGTAGGTGAACAAGCCTACATTGCTGGTGGTATGAAGGGGTAGGGTCTAAAAACCTTAGCGGCAACAAAGCGAATTTCAAAAATTGTTTCTGTAGTGTGTCCATGAGTGGTAGTGAAGGGATTCCAAATAAGAGACGCATATTCTAGTTTAGATCGGACAAATGCAAAATAAAGCGCAAGTCTGGTGTAGGGATCCGTGAATAGTGATGCGTTCCGTTTCACAAATCCAAACATAGCATAGGCCCGGGCATAATGTAATCGAAGTGTGCTGCAAACTTAAATTTCGAATCAAACAACACTCCTAGATCCAAGGATTCCTGCCGCAGTTGTAGAGGTTGACCATTGATATTATAGGATGTGACGAAATTGTACATTTACTG
This sequence comes from Drosophila subpulchrella, assembly GCF_014743375.2. Taxonomy (NCBI): domain Eukaryota; kingdom Metazoa; phylum Arthropoda; class Insecta; order Diptera; family Drosophilidae; genus Drosophila; species Drosophila subpulchrella. Next base: position 305,798 of record NW_023665693.1, on the reverse strand, counting down.
TAAGTGACATAGAAGAACTTGCTTATGTTAAGAGGAAGCGAATTTCGGCTACACCAAGAGCTCAACGAATCTAAGTCATGTTAAACCAATCGCTAATTTAATAGACTTAAAAATTTTAAAATCATTTGCATACAGGAGGCACTCTCAAGATAGACAGAACCTCACATCATTAATGAAAATGATGAAAAGCAGAGGTCCCATAGCACTTCCCTGAGGAAGGCCAGAGGTTGCCAAATAGGAATCTGAGAATTTTCCATTAATATTAACTCTATAAAGTCGATGGTGTAAATATGATTTTATTCAATTTAGTAATGCCGAATGTATACCCAAGCTGGCCAGTTTTGCCAGTAGGGTACTGTTGCTAACTTTGTCAAAGGCTTTTGCAAAATCAGTGTAAGTAGCATCAACCTGAGATCGCTTATCAAAGGCATGAATGCAATAGTTGCTGAAAATGGCAAGATTAGTCGTAGTTGACCGACCTGCAACAAAACCATGCTGAGAAGTGCTTATATATGTTTTTACAAGAAATGATAATTTATGGGCAACAACGCGTTCGAAGAGTTTAGCAATATTACTGATCTTTGCTATAGGCCTGTAATTGGCAATGTTATTCTTCGGCCCTGATTTTAAAATTGGAGTCACGAATGCGACCTTCCATCTGTCCGCAAAGTGTCCACTAGAAAGTGATTTATCAAATTGGCAATGTTATTATTCGGCCCTGATTTTAAAATTGGAGTCACGGATGCGACCTTCCATCTGTCCGCAAAGTGTCCACTAGGAAGTGGACACCTCTATACAATGTTTCAGAAGGTAGGCCGGAATCCCATCACAGTCCGGAGTGTAAGAATCATCAACGTCTTCCACAGCCCTATGAATATTCTCTTCTAGCACGGTTAAACTACCTAAATTCAACAGAGGAGTGATCGCATTGAAGGTTTGAGAATCATTCCAGGCTGCTGTTGGCTCAAAATTAGCTTTAAAATAAGAGGCAAAGAGATTTGTAGTTTCTGTATTTGAATGGGAAGATAAATTCCCCAGCAACATATCAGATGGGACTGAAGAAGCGTTCTTCTTTGAATTGATGAGTCGCCAAAAAAAATTGGGATTACTTTTTGGCCCGTTTTCAACACTCGCTATATACTGATTGTAAAGAAATTTATTTAGAAATTCAAATTCTCGTTTGTGCTGCAAGTGTCTATTCCAATCACCAGGATCCTGTGTAACTGAAAACCTTTTGTAGAATTTATTTCGAAGATTTTTAAGCTTTTTCAAACCTTTCGTATACCATGGCAACTTAAACGAATTGTGGACCCTTTCTCGAGCATTGTTCTTAATGATGTTTAAAATAACAACTAAAAAAGTGTCATAACACGACTCCAAACTGACATGTGATAAAACTGACTCCCAGTTAATGGTAGAGATCTCATTTCTGATGGCACAAAGGCTGGTTTCATAGAAAATAAATCTAGGTGAATATTCAGCTGAAGGCGCAAAACGGTAAAAGTTTATACCTAGTAGCAATGGTCTATGATGGATATCACAATTGCTTATTGGTGAGTTACATTGGACTAAAGAAAAGTTAATATCAGCGCTAACGAATACCAAATCTAAAATTTTATGTAATTAATTGAATATATTATTGACTTGTATTAAGCCCATACTGAAAATATCATCGATGAAAAGAATCTCGTGTGGTTGATGTATGTTGCTTGGCAGTGAAGAGTGATGCTCCGGATCCTGAGACCAAACGAGGGATGATAGATTAAAGTCTCCAATCACACAGATATGTTAATGGTCCTGCAGATTATTGTAGATGTCGGTAATGTTTTCCATGAACCATTCGGTGGTATGTATGACACCACAATTTGCAGCGTTCCGGTTCTCCAATTATCGACACCGCAACTTGATCAAGAAGGGTATCTTCAAAGAGAAGCCCAATTGACAAGCAGCGCAAATTGCAGCGAACAGCAACAATTACTATATCTGTCTTTGCGGAACACATGGTACAAATTGGAGTCGAAGAATTAATTTGAGTAAAAGTTTATGTTGGCCAAGTTTCAACTAAAACTATAACATCAAACTCGCATTGGGATGTGGCAAGGTGTACTTGCTCCGCCTTTGTCCGCATTCCGGATATTGTTTTGAAAATAAATTTTTAGTAGGGCCGTACTCACAATAGCACGATCAACAATCTCCGGTTTCGCATTTAAGGCATCATAGTCCAATGCCCTAGGAAGTATTTGCTCTTGCGTTACCAATGTTGTAGGCCCGCATATCGCCTTCAGTAATGTAGTGTTTTTAATACGAATTTTATCATGCAGACTAGGATCGATGCATTCCTGAAGTTTGCTAGATACATGTAGTAAAGAGCAACTAGTTCTTAAGAGCGATGGCAATGTCGCCGTTAACAGAGCATATCTATCCAAGTTGAGGAGAGAAGCTGCGCTGCTGTTACTTCAGCATTGCACTCGGAGCACGAAAAGGAATTCATAGCGAAAAGAAAACACGTCTGACTACAACGAATGCTAATCAGTGACTTATTTTTGTGCTGACATCGAGGTTTTTAAGAGTACTCATTGAGTTTTTGATAGTGTCATGTAAGGCCCTTAGTTGGCGCGAGGAGCCGTCAATTGGCTTATGGTCAATAATATTTTTATGGCTATGGTTCTGGTACCTGGCCTTCAATCGCAACCAGGTGTCGTCATAGCCACCCTGTGAGAAGGCTGTGTCTGTCAAAACGTTCCTCGCTTCACCACGAAGCAAACTTTGTAGAATATGTACTTTTTGACTGGCCAATTATGGTTTATTATGTACCAATTCCACAAAGAGATCATGGAACCGTGTCCAGACTAGGTACTCGCCGTTGAACTCCGGAATGCTAATTGGCGGAAGTGCTCTCGAAGCAGGTTCATTTCGTATTTCTCGTATAATGTGTGGAATTGGGCTAGCTCTGCATCTGCCAGAGCTGCGGCCCCAGGTATGCTATCCAATTCGTCGTGGGCTTGCCTCAGTAACGCCCAATGGAGATCCAAATGCCTTTGTAGGGCTGGGGTGATGGTTGGGGCGTTCGAGGCTAATGTTAATGATGATTCCAATTCGATGCATCTTCTCTGCAACTGTCGGATCACCGAGTATCCTTTGACTTGATCTCCGGTTGTGATCTTGATGTTGCCCGAAGTTCGTCTGGGGGCCTTCGGAAGTCCGCTTCCAGTCGGAATGTTGTCCAGAAAGATTTTCTGATATTTTTCGACCAGCTCTTCAAGTGCTACTAGTCGTGAAGAGTACTCACGTCCAGTGGGTATTGCCGCTTGTTGGATTTCTTCATCTAGGTCGCAGAACTGCTGCCAGAGATCGTTTAGCTGATTTAGCTTACCGGAGTAATAGCGTCGGTCGACCGAGTCTTTGCCATAATTCTTTATGAGCTCTTGGATCTGAACTTGTAGCTCATTTTGGTTGTCTAGTAATCGATGTAATGTTTAAATCGATTCTTGTGTGACTTGTTTCCTCTGTGAATGAAGTTGACATAATATTTGTATTGGAAACGAAGAATCCTGTGAAGCCGGATGAAGCTGTAGATGTAGCTATAGATTAAAGTGGCCTGATGTCCTGTTCCATATTGAAGTCTTTGCGCAACTTCGCTTCTACATTAACCATATCTAGATCTTCGTAAGCTAATTCGGCAAAAACAGCAGAGAGGCATCTAAGGCAGCTGCCTTGGCAGCCTTGGAATTCCTGGATGTCTTGAAAACAGCTTCTTTTATGACCTCATCAGTATTGACTGGCGGTCGGCGGACTCGGACTTGTTTTGTACCATGTGATTCGTTATCCTTCGAGTGAACTATCTGCCCTGCCAATAGCGGGGGCAATGCCGGCAAAAGCTACACAACGCCAAGTTAAAAAAAAAAAAAAAAAATAATGAAATAAAACAAATATGTATAAAAATTGTATGTAACACGGAGTCGTTGAAATAAATGGCACACAACCGGTTAGTTTGACACTAAAGTCGAAATTCTCTAATGAGGAGAAATAGTATTTTCGAAAAGCTTTGGGATCGCTGACAATTTAGAGATACCTGTATATTTATTTGCTTTTACTTTGCTACACTTCATGTGGATAAGAATTACAAACGATTCCTTACACGTATGGGAAAATTGCGAAGATTCTAAAGATAAAGAAATTAATATGAAAAGTAGTTTGAATAATGCATTCGTTAAATATCTAAGCACGCAGTCAGGAATTTCATCTGGAACAGATAAATATAAGGGCTCAACACGTTGAAGATCAACAAGTACAGAGCTTTCATTTAAGGTATAAGAATAATAAAATCGACTTGGATATAGTGTAAGAGTAAGGCTGTGAAGAATGAGTAAGTAATATGTCGTTTAAAAAAACTTGGCGATTAGATCGGCTATTGCCTGATCAGTTGTTGCTGTAATATTTTCAAAAGGAAGGATAATTGGTGGATTAAAGCCTAATGTTAACAAAATTATAAAATATGATCCCGATACATAAAAAAGTTAGTATTGTCGCGAATGAAATCTTTCGGTATATGTGTATAAAATTGACATAAATAAAATGAGTCAATATTCTTATGTCGACCCATACAAAAATAAGATCTTATGTTGTCTTGTTTTCCACAAGCTACGTCATCGTCATTATACCACAATTTTAAGGCATACAAATAAGAGCCCTTCTTGTATTCGGTAACAAAGCAATATGTTTTTTCCGTTTTCATCGTTAATATTTCGAACTAAAACTTTTTGTTTTTGACTTATTAAAAGCATCTCTCAGTCTAATGTACCTCGTTGTATGAGAAAAATCCCTTCAGTCCTATTTATACCGGTTACTCGTAGAGTAAGAGGGTATACTATATACGTCAGAAAGTAAGTATATAGATAAAAAGTATGTATATTCTTGATCAGGATCACTAGTCGAGTCAAGCTATCCGTATGAACGCTGAGAGCTCGAAAGGAGCTATAGTGTTGGAACTTGGCATGCAGATTCTTGGGCTTCCTGCGCAGCGCAAATTTTGTTTTAGCAAAGTACAGACCCTAACGACGCCCAAAAACGACTATAACACTAGTCTAGCGCCCACATTTTTTAATATTTTGTACAAATCAAATCAATAATCAATATTTCGCAATTCATTCGAGGAATTCAATTGCACACCACATGCAGCAAATAAGCTGTTTTCACTAATACATTTTCCCTAAACCGCAAGGGGCGCTGTAGGCTAGTTGGCGCTGTAGGCCAAGTGGCGCTATAGAAGAAGAAGGTAGGTGGCGCTATAGGCTTGGTGTGTTAGTGAAAAAAGCAGAGTAGCTTTAAGCATATATCCATCCCTCTCGCACTCCCTTAAGCTGAGTAACGGGTATCTAATAGTCAAGGCCATCGACTATAGCATTTTCTCTTGCTTTAACTGTAAACACAATTGTGGTCTTGTCGATAAGCTAATAACTACATTACCGTTTGAAGTCTATATTGTTATTATTATTATTGTTGAACGTTGATGCACAAAGAGCAGTACAGCAGTAAATGGGCGGTGCCCATTTATTATTTCGGGCGAAAATACGGTTCGCGAGGAAGATACATGGTGTAATATACTGATCTTTTTGGTCTGTCCGCTACGAGATTCGTGCGGCTAGCTCACTATATTGTGTGTTCGTCCCATCAAATTTATGTGACGTGAATACCCTGTAGATCTGTAAGAAGGTACATAAATCAAAGGATAACAGTAGGCTTATTTCAGCGGGTGGGTGGCTCGGTTGGTCCCGGTGTCGCAACGCGCTGACTCCAGT